>NC_069501.1:680039536-680339536 GCF_027579735.1 Bombina bombina | reverse complement strand
ACCGCCGAAGACAAGCGGGAAATGGCAAGAAAGATTTCTCTTATATACAGTATAACTCTATAAGAATGTAATTATTCAAATTCACCAATCATTACAAGCATTGACACTTAATAATCAAATGAACACCAACATTTAAAAATAGTTGAGCTAAATTTTAATTAAATATTTTATTAATTAAATATTTTATATCTCTTAAGATGGATTAATTTTAGGCAGGAATATCTTCCTTTGCTTTTAAATAGATTAGTGAGGTTTTTTCAAACTTTTTTCAAAAAATTTGTAAAAACCTTTTTTAGCTATGTGTATATCTTTTTATTCGTTCATATCACTAAATCTTTTTAGTACAGTATATCTTTTAATATAATATTTTTATTAAGTTTAGTGTAAACTCATGATGTAGCGGCTGCTGATCTCAGGATCAACTGCACACAAACCGAAAAAAATTCCTCCCTGGAGCGTCCAAATGGAACACACCGCCGAAGACAAGCGGGAAATGGCAAGAAAGATTTCTCTTATATACAGTATAACTCTATAAGAATGTAATTATTCAAATTCACCAATCATTACAAGCATTGACACTTAATAATCAAATGAACACCAACATTTAAAAATAGTTGAGCTAAATTTTAATTAAATATTTTATTAATTAAATATTTTATATCTCTTAAGATGGATTAATTTTAGGCAGGAATATCTTCCTTTGCTTTTAAATAGATTAGTGAGGTTTTTTCAAACTTTTTTCAAAAAAATTGTAAAAACCTTTTTTAGCTATGTGTATATCTTTTTATTCGTTCATATCACTAAATCTTTTTAGTACAGTATATCTTTTAATATAATATTTTTATTAAGTTTAGTGTAGAATGATCAAATCATAGTAAATAGGTTTTTATATAACAACAATTATAAGATCTTCATTGTTTGATTTTGTGGATGGATCACACTTAGATAAAGAAAAACTAACTATACGTTAACACATAAAATATATATCCAATGCTCTTTTTAGTTATCGACAGATGCTAGTATAGGAATTGACAATATATTTTTAGGATCAATAGCTAGTAACCGCATGCTTGTTTTTGGGCAAGTGAATAGTAACTAGCGTCATCTACACTCTATACATTCACTTTGGTAACCATGGTCACGTATAAACAACATACGCGATCATATACAAGCGCTCAGAACTACGAGAGCAATCCATAGCGGCAACTACATAACCTTTTAAAGGAAATGTTTTTACTCCAACTGAGATAATTTAGAAGTAAGATTGTGGATATATAGATAGCCGCTAGTAGCGAGTGCATTTTTTGTATTATCGGAACTGTCACAGCAATTTGTTGTTTCTCATGATGTGCTCAATTTGTTGCAAAAAGTATCAATTTTTATGGCGGATGAAGTAACGCTATAAAACAAGCCTCTTGTGTGTACCAATTACAAATTTTCTGTCTCTCAGGTTTAAATGTATTTAGACAATTAAAGATCGAAAGTTTCACTAACAGGTATCAATATACAATATACAATATGTAATATCATGTTGGTTTTTAGATGTATCCGAGAATATTCTTCCGGCCAGCAAAGAATATTACATTTTTGCAATGTTAGTATGTTGTAAGACGATATGGTAATGAATGAACTAACACTGTCTATGATTTTAAGTTTTGTAATATGCATTTTTTTTAAATGTTGGGTATTCTTTGTTAGCAGTGAATGTACAATGTATCAATCCCTGGCCAATCATACAGCGAAGATGCCTCACACCCCCAGTGAGCCTTGGGGGCGTGTCTGTTTGTTTGGACGTTTTAAAAGCCAAAAGGCGCTAAAATTTGAACAGTCTATTTTCACCTCTTGATAAAGCCCGACCCTGGTTTGGGGGAATCGCGTTGAGGAACAGAAGAACAGGTTAACACGTCTTTGTGCACGGCAACTGTGCTAATAGCAGCAGGCAGTCCGGACACCTTGCAGATACCTGAGCCGGTGTTGGGAACTTTTGTTACCACCTGTACCAGCACACATAGAGACGATCACCAAGATATCAGCATAGGAAATTGCCTATTATCATTTTAATCTAGTAAGTGCAACAGTGTGAGTTGCGTGTGTTTTATTTAATAAATCTTCACTTGAATCGTACCCTGTGTGCACTTCTCTTTTCATGTTTCTAACTACCTGTGGGTTAAGCACAGTTGGTCTAACGCAATGTCAGGTTAGTGAGCAAGCGATAACCATTTTTTACAGCGTTTCATTTTACAGCAAACCCCATATAAGTCAATGGGGAGAAGTCATTATCACAATCTGATGTTCTGAAGTTAGCGTGCATCGGTCTTTCGCTTGTGCAATACATTTTACTTTCAACGTGTAATATGTGCGCTAGCCTGTGATATGTTTTTACTTTGAGCCCAGTTAGTGCACCACTTGTAACCTGGCACAATGTTGGATAATATTAAGAAACAACATCACCAAATACTTACAAACACTACCAGATCAATATATTAAAGCAAAATAATAATAAACTCTTTAAGACTAATACAAACTAGTAAAATCAATAACCCAAAAACACACATGCCTACATTTTTTTAGCATAGCAGGTAAATTGCACTTGTCACCTTTTAGCATTACACACTTTAAAAATGTATCAATCATTATACCATCAATCTTTGATGTAATTGATAATAATCCCTGCATATCAGCATTTTATTTATATTTCATTGTGTCCATTTTACTTTTTTTATTAGGATATTACGGGATTAAAGGGACACTGAACCCAAATTTTTTCTTTCATGATTCAGATAAAGCATGCAATTTTAAGCAACTTTCTAATTTACTCCTATGATAATTTTTTCTTCGTTCTCTTGCTAAGTTTATTTGAATAATAAGGCATCTAAGCTTTTTTATTAGTTCAGATCTCTGGACAGCACTTTTTTATTGGTGGATGAATTTATCCACCAATCAGCAAGAACAACCCAGGTTGTTCACCAAAAAGGGGCCGGCATCTAAACTTACATTCTTGCATTTCAAATAAAGATACCAAGAGGATGAAGACAATTTGATAATAGGAGTAAATTAGAAAGTTGCTTAAAATATCATGCTCTATCTGAATCACGAAAGAAAAAAATTGGGTTCAGTGTACCTTTAACAAGGCAAATAATGATTTAATATTATTTTTTAAGGATATCAATTTCTTGAATCATGAGTATTACAGCAGAAGCATTTTGTAATTGTTAGAAAAACACACTAGCAATACTAGCCTAGGTTCAGAAATCATTATCTGCCAAAAACATGTACAAGATTATGATCAACACTTATGTTTAAAAGGTCCTATGAATGCCATTTAACACTATACTGTATATTTAAGCAATGCTTTTATGCTATGAAGCATCTCTATCGTTAGGTTAGAGGTACTGCAGACTACTACCCTCAGGGGATCCCTCTCAGTGTAACTATTTAAGCTGTTCTCAATTATATGTATAATACTCCTGGGGAAAATCAATACTTTTTTCTTTAACCTAATGGAAGAAGAAGATTGTTTGAGTGAGAAAAAAGAAATAAACACTTGGAAATAAACACTTGGAATCCTTTCAATTAAATGACTAGAGAGAAAAAAAGCTACTGTACTATATAATAAAACCGCACAGTTGTGCTAAAGAAAAGTGTATCATTTTATACAGACCCTTTTGTGTATTTTAGTAAAAATGCATTATTATTAGTGATGCCCAACCTTGTTAAGTGAAGGTCTATTTTTCCCAGTATACTACTGGTGATGAAATGTTAAAAATATTTTTAATAAAAGAAAACGTCAAATGTGGGATTAAACTCCACTCCACTAAGAGGCAGGAAAAAAACAAACAACATATCAAGAGATTTTAAATCCTCCCGCTTCCCTGCTCCCCTCAGTCTAATGTATAGCCAAAAAAGAGAACAACAGAAAAGCAGGAAAGGTCAAAGCAAGGTAAATGAAGTGCAAACTAGAACTGCATCCAAATGAATATTAAAAATGGGCTGGTATTGTGGACTCTCACCACCATTAAAGAAATTAATCTATCAGGTAAGCATCATTTTGTTTTTATCATAAGGTGGTGAGAGTCCATGAGTCATCACATGTGGGAAACAATACCCAGGCAGTGAAGTCCACAATATAACCATGAAAAATGTGTGGGATATGAATTAAAGGCAGTAACACTAAAAACCAGACACTGCTGCTTAAAGGAATATCCTGTGAAAGCAGCCCTTAACAGAGGCAAAGACATCAAATGAGAACAATTAGAAAAAGATGGTAGAGAAATCCAAAAAGTTGTCTTGCAAACTAGTTCTATGGATTTGATTCATGAAGACTCAGAATGTGGAAATTAATCTTTTAAAATGAGCTGTAAATCACTCAAGTTGAGTCTTCCCCAGAACCAAGTAATCTGTCTTTATAAAAAGCTTTGACGATAAAGATAGAGAAGTAGTAGTAGCTTTCTGATACATACAAGGACCAGAAAAGATAATAAACAAGGAAGTAATGAAATTCCACAGAAGCCTCTAAATAAAACATCAGAGCTCCCACTACATTTAAATTCTGCAAAGGTTGGTCCTTAGAATTCCTATGATCTGGACATAAAGATGGAAGGATTTCCTGATGGAAACTACCTTAAAGACACATGAAACCCCAAAATGTTCTCACATGATTTAGGTAGAACATACAATTTTAAACAACTTTCCAGTTTACTTCAATTATGAAATGTGCTTCATTCTCTTGGTATCATTTGTTGAAGGAGCAGCAATGTACTACTGCTAGCTAACTGAACACATGGGAGAGCCAATGACAATCTGTATATATATATATATATATATATATATATATGCAGCCATCAATCAGCAGCTAGATTCTAGGTTCTTTGCTGCTCCTGAGCTGAACTAGATAAAGCTTTCAGCAAAGGATAACAAGAGAAGCAAGCAAATTAAATAATAGAAGTAAATTGGAAAGTTGTTTAAAATTGTAAGTTCTGTCTAAACGATGAAATAAATTTTTGGGGTTTCGTGTCCCTTTAAGCAAAAAGAGGAAGGCACTCACCGGATTTGACAAAGGGATCCTTTATTCCTTTGACATAGCATAAAGTTTCGGGGGGGTCACCCCCGTTTTCAAACAAACAACCAGACCCAACACCATAACAGCTCCTTAAATACCCTGTTTCCCAATCACCCTGTGCAGCTGTGGCTCAGCTTGGGACATATATATATATATATATATATATATATATATATATATATATATATATATATATATATATATATATATATATATAAAATAAACAATTTCCAGTTCAGACCACCAATGGACAACACGCCTGGGTGCAAAAATACAAATTCAAATAGAAAACAAGGGAATGCACTCTCAGGACTTCTTCAAAACCAATTTAATGGAACATTTTCGGGGTTCACAACCCCTTCATCAGCATGCAATGAAGACAAAATACTACTCTTTTATAGTGTTCATACAAATTCAAATACACCAACCTTAGTGACTCTCCAAAAAAGTGCGCCAATACTTCGAGATTGGAACGCATAATGCATTCCACTGTGATATCCGAAACTGGAAGTTCACATACATCACTTCCGGTTTTCGGTCATAGTGAATAATAATAAACATTTCAATAAACAAATGTAATGTCATTAGTATAACATCCTTGTGTTAAAACGATCAATAAGCAAAGTGAACAAATGTGTCAGATGTTATAACAGTGTCCTGTTAATGTGTTGAGTGAACATTTTATTATGTATGTGCGTTCTGGTCGTCATGGAGACGGTTGCCAGGGTGACTGTGCTCAACAGTATGGCCTAGATTTGGAGTTCGGCGGTAGCCGTCAAAACCAGCGTTAGAGGCTCCTAACGCTGGTTTTGGGCGCCCGCTGGTATTTGGAGTCAGTGATTAAAGGGTCTAACGCTCACTTTTCAGCCGCGACTTTTCCATACCGCAGATCCCCCTACGCCATTTGCGTAGCCTATCTTTTCAATGGGATCTTTCTAACGCTGGTATTTAGAGTCGTTTCTGAAGTGAGCGTTAGAGCTCTAACGACAAGATTCCAGCCGCCTGAAAATAGCAGGAGTTAAGAGCTTTCTGGCTAACGCCGGTTTAGAAAGCTCTTAACTACTGTACCCTAAAGTACACTAACACCCATAAACTACCTATGTACCCCTAAACCGAGGTCCCCCCACACCGCCGCCACTCGATTAAAATTTTTAACCCCTAATCTGCCGACCGCCACCTACGTTATATTTATGTACCCCTAATCTGCTGCCCCTAACCCCGCCGACCCCTGTATTACATTTATTAACCCCTAACCTGCCCCCCACAACGTCGCCGCCAGCTACTTAAAATAATTAACCCCTAATCTTCCGACCGCAAATTGCCGCCACCTACGTTATCCCTATGTACCCCTAATCTGCTGCCCCTAACATCGCCGACCCCTATATTATATTTATTAACCCCTAATCTGCCCCCCTCAACGTCGCCAACACCTGCCTACACTTATTAACCCCTAATCTGCCGAGCGGACCTGAGCGCTACTATAATAAATGTATTAACCCCTAATCCGCCTCACTAACCCTATCATAAATAGTATTAACCCCTAATCTGCCCTCCCTAACATCGGCGACACCTAACTTCAATTATTAACCCCTAATCTGCCGACCGGAGCTCACCGCTATTCTAATAAATGTATTAACCCCTAAAGCTAAGTCTAACCCTAACACTAACACCCCCCTAAGTTAAATATAATTTTTATCTAACGAAATAAATTAACTCTTATTAAATAAATGATTCCTATTTAAAGCTAAATACTTACCTGTAAAATAAATCCTAATATAGCTACAATATAAATTATAATTATATTATAGCTATTTTAGGATTAATATTTATTTTACAGGCAACTTTGTAATTATTTTAACCAGGTACAATAGCTATTAAATAGTTAAGAACTATTTAATAGTTACCTAGTTAAAATAATTACAAAATTACCTGTAAAATAAATCCTAACCTAAGTTATAATTAAACCTAACACTACCCTATCAATAAAATAATTAAATAAACTACCTACAATTACCTACAATTAACCTAACACTACACTATCAATAAATTAATTAAACACAATTCCTACAAATAAATACAATTAAATAAACTATCTAAAGTACAAAAAATAAAAAAGAACTAAGTTACAGAAAATAAAAAAATATTTACAAACATAAGAAAAATATTACAACAATTTTAAACTAATTACACCTACTCTAAGCCCCCTAATAAAATAACAAAGCCCCCCAAAATAAAAAATTCCCTACCCTATTCTAAATTAAAAAAGTTACAAGCTCTTTTACCTTACCAGCCCTGAACAGGGCCCTTTGCGGGGCATGCCCCAAGAATTTCAGCTCTTTTGCCTGTAAAAAAAAACATACAATACCCCCCCCCAACATTACAACCCACCACCCACATACCCCTAATCTAACCCAAACCCCCCTTAAATAAACCTAACACTAAGCCCCTGAAGATCTTCCTACCTTGTCTTCACCATCCAGGTATCACCGATCCGTCCTGGCTCCAAGATCTTCATCCAACCCAAGCGGGGGTTGGCGATCCATAATCCGGTCCAGAAGAGGCTCCAAAGTCTTCCTCCTATCCGGCAAGAAGAGGACATCCGGACCGGCAAACATCTTCTCCAAGCGGCATCTTCGATCTTCTTCCATCCGGAGCGAAGCGGCAGGATCCTGAAGACATCCAGTGCGGAACATCCATCCGGACCGACGACTGAACGACGAATGACTGTTCCTTTAAGGGACGTCATCCAAGATGGCGTCCCTCGAATTCCGATTGGCTGATAGGATTCTATCAGCCAATCGGAATTAAGGTAGGAATTTTCTGATTGGCTGATGGAATCAGCCAATCAGAATCAAGTTCAATCCGATTGGCTGATCCAATCAGCCAATCAGATTGAGCTCGCATTCTATTGGCTGTTCCGATCAGCCAATAGAATGCGAGCTCAATCTGATTGGCTGGTTAATAAATATAATATAGGGGTCGGCGGTGTTAGGGGTAGCAGATTAGGGGTACATAGGGATAACGTAGGTGGCGGCGGTTTACGGAGTGGCAGATTAGGGGTTTAAAAAAATATGCAGGGGTCAGCGATAGCGGGGGCGGCAGATTAGGGGTTAATAAGTGTAAGGTTAGGGGTGTTTAGACTCGGGGTACATGTTAGAGTGTTAGGTGCAGACGTAGGAAGTGTTTCCCCATAGGAAACAATGGGGCTGCGTTAGGAGCTGAACGCTGCTTTTTTGCAGGTGTTAGGTTTTTTTTCAGCTCAAACAGCCCCATTGTTTCGTGCACGAGCACGTTTTTGAGGCCGGCCGCGTCCGTAAGCAACTCTGGTATCGAGAGTTGTATTTGCGGTAAAAATGCTCTACGCTCCTTTTTTGGAGCCTAACGCAGCATTTGTTTGAACTCTCGATACCAGAGTTAATTTTATGGTGCGGCCAGAAAAAAGCCCGCGGAGCGTTAACAGCCCTTTTACCGCCGAACTCCAAATCTAGGCCTATGTGTCTTAAGACATAACAACTTATGTTAAAGTTAAAACAAAATGCATCAAACTTAACTTGATAGACAAATGATCTTCCTAATAAGCATATCAGCTTTAGTTATTGCTGAATATGATCATTTGTAAAACAGCAATTAGGCTGTATATCTGTGCTTGGAGATAGCGATAAATTTTCCTTACAAGGAACATAAAGGGTGCTGCAAAACTGAATAAGTTATAGAATGCATATTTGGGGCATTACATCAATGCTGTATAAGGTTGAATATAACCATAAAAAGGTTATAACATATATTAACCAAAAAGGTATGCATGTAAGTATATATGATGACTGAGAAAATGCTCAAAGCCAGATGTCATGCAATATGTATATGACCCCAGAAGGAAACCAAAATTAGTCATATGGCGAGATAGACAATAACTGGAACATATAACACATTTGGATTGTCCAAATAGTTGAAATCTTTCCAAGAAGGTATAATGGTGATCATGTCTGCTAATGGTACGTGCTTAAAAATGGGTAATTGCACAAGACAGACCAGGCTTCCACGAAGGAGATAGAAACATGTGTCACCCCTCCAACATGCCGTTAGTTGCACATCCACCCCCCCTCAACGGCACGTCGGAGGGGTAACACATGTTTCTATCTCCTTCGTTAATTTTATTCAAGAACAATAGGGAGAGGACACAATTACTAGCGGAGTTATAAAAATATGTTGCATATAGGCATAACTGCCCAAACAAACAATTAATTAATGTGGTGCAAACCCTTCAAAATTGTATTGTAAAAAACAGAGAAATAGAGAGATGCCTGGAACGGTATCCAGGTGAGTAAAGACAGGGATTTCAGCACTCTTTTGTAAAAAAATCCCAAATCACATTACATGTCAAAATATTTTTAATCGTGAAAGTACCTCCCCCGCACAAAGGGAGTAGGCTCATGCAAGAGAAACCTTATAAAAACACATAGACATGAGAAATTTAGCTTATAGATGACTTCATAATAGAACCCGACCGGTCAGGGGTACACGCCAGAATACAACCATGGGATGGGAAGTAGTAACAAACTGTCTTTTCAGATCACAGAAATATATATACAGCCCACTACACCCTGCTGCACACAGAACCCCCAATTTCTTATACAGGAGGTATAACCTGGGTAGGTATAATGCGGGATCTAAGTGGCTGGTTTAACAATATCTGTGATGTGCAAATCAGAAAGCTCGTACAATATGATGTGGATTATATCTAGAGAGACCATCTCAAGTCATGCTACACGCAGCTGCTCGCAGCACCCCTATCTATAAGGGGCTTAACGCTGTGCAGGGATCTAAGCAGACAAGTAAGTGGGCCCACTGAATATGTACAATGCAAAAACGAGGTAGCACAACTTAGCAAGTATCGCTCATACAACTGCTACACAAAGCAATCAACAAACATGTAGGTACGGTCCCATAGAAAAGCCTGTAGGCAGGATGCAAGGATGTTAAAGCATAGGTGCAAGGGACATGTTAGTTGTCAAGTTGAGTTGAATAGTGCACAGTTATAGCAAGAAATGTATGATCTCAAGCAGTGACTTGTCAAACATTCACAATTTTTTCAGAACTTAAAGCTGCATTTTCTCCCATATTATGCAACTTAATGACTTTATATTGTGCCGTAAACTCCCTCGATCGGGTCATCTAATCATGACAGATGCTTGCATAGGTATACATCTTTCGTATATTAGGTGTCTGCAAAGTAAGCTAATACGACCTTATTTTCAGACATTCCAATTTCAAGTGTCCACGTTGTTGGGTGCTCCTCAAATACTTTACAGTTCCATAATAACTGCGGTCTCCAACGCCGGAACCAAACAAGGTGGCATTCCACGTGTATCACATGACCTGGTCGGCTCAACCAATGCCGACGTGCGTTTCACCCGCTCGACTGGAATTCAGACCGGGCTTAGTCAGGGCGTAATTCTGCTGTGATTCAGGCATCTTGATTTATATTTTAGATGCCTTGTGCCTCTGCTGGAAGGTGAAGGTTTTGCATGTTGCTATCTCAAATTAAAATGACTTTAAAACAAACTACCTATATGCTTATAATTACAGGATTTAAAAGCAGCATAAATTGAAAACAAGCTGTCTTATTAACATTAATACCGTTTCATTGAGTTATTAAAATCAAGTATAAGTTCAAGAAGTCATCACAAGGTTATTATGTTTCTTTATTTCTCAACCTTGGGTAGAGTGTAAGGCCTAGATTTGGAGTTTGGCGGTAGCCGTCAAAACCAGCGTTAGAGGCTCCTAACGCTGGTTTTAGGCTACCTCCGGTATTTGGAGTCACTCAAAAAAGGGTCTAACGCTCACTTTTCAGCCGCAACTTTTCCATACCGCAGATCCCCTTACGTCAATTGCGTATCCTATCTTTTCAATGGGATTTTTCTAACTCCGGTATTTAGAGTCGTGTCTGAAGTGAGCGTTAGAATTCTAACGAAAAAACTCCAGCCGCAGAAAAAAGTCAGTAGTTAAGAGCTTTCTGGGCTAACGCCGGTTTATAAAGCTCTTAACTACTGTACTCTAAAGTACACTAACACCCATAAACTACCTATGCACCCCTAAACCGAGGTCCCCCCACATCGCCGCCACTCGATTACATTTTTTTAACCCCTAATCTGCTGACCGCCACCTACGTTATCCTTATGTACCCCTAATCTGCTGCACCTAACACCGCCGACCCCTATATTATATTTATTAACCCCTAACCTGCCCCCCACAACATTGCAGCCAGCTACCTACAATAATTAACCCCTAATCTGACAACCGCAAAGCGCCGCTACTTAAGTTATCCTTATGTACCCCTAATCTGCTGCCCCTAACACCGCCGACCCCTATATTATATTTATTAACCCCTAATCTGCCCCCCTCAATGTCGCCTCCACCTGCCTACACTTATTAACCCCTAATCTGCCGAGCGGACCGCACCGCTACTATAATAAAGTTATTAACCCCTAATCCGCCTCACTAACCCTATAATAAATAGTATTAACCCCTAATCTGCCCTCCCTAACATCACCAACACCTAACTTCAATTATTAACCCCTAATCTGCTGACCGAAGCTCACCGCTATTCTAATAAATGTATTAACCCCTAAAGCTAAGTCTAACCCTAACACTAACACCCCCCTAACTTAAATATAATTTAAATCTAACGAAATTAATTAACTCTTATTAAATAAATTATTCCTATTTAAAGCTAAATACTTACCTGTAAAATAAATCCTAATATAGCTACAATATAAATTATAATTATATTATAGCTATTTTAGGATTAATATTTATTTTACAGGTAACTTTGTATTTATTTTAACCAGGTACGATAGCTATTAAATAGTTAAGAACTATTTAATAGCTAAAATAGTTAAAATAATTACAAAATTACCAGTGAAATAAATCCTAACCTAAGTTACAATTAAACCTAACACTATACTATCATTAAATTAATTAAATAAAATACCTACAATTACCTACAATTAAACCTAACACTACACTATCAATACATTAATTAAATACAATACCTACAAATAACTACAATGAAATAAACTAACTAAAGTACAAAAAATAAAAAAGAACTAAGTTACAAAAAATAAAAAAATAATTACAAACATAAGAAAAATATTACAACAATTTTAAACTAATTACACCTACTCTAAGCCCCCTAATAAAATAACAAAGACCCCCAAAATAAAAAATGCCCTACCCTATTCTAAATTACTAAAGTTCAAAGCTCTTTTACCTTACCAGCCCTGAACAGGGCCCTTTGCCTGGCATGCCCCAAGAAGTTTAGCTCTTTTGCCTGTAAAAAAAAACACATACAATACGCCCCCCCCAACATTACAACCCACCACCCACATACCCCTAATCTAACCCAAACCCCCCTTAAATAAACCTAGACCGGCAACCATCATCTTCCAAGCGGCATCTTCTATCTTCATCCGATGAGGACCGGCTCCATCCTGAAGACCTCCACCGCGGACCCATCTTCATCCAGCGACGTCCAACTGAAGAATGACGGTTCCTTTAAGGGACATCATCCAAGATGGCGTCCTTCGAATTCTGATTGGCTGATAGTATTCTATCAGCCAATCGGAATTAAGGTAGGAATATTCTGATTGGCTGATGGAATCAGCCAATCAGAATCAACTTCAATCCGATTGGCTGATCCAATCAGCCAATCAGATTGAGCTCGCATTCTATTGGCTGTTCCGATCAGCCAATAGAATGTGAGCTCAATCTGATTGGCTGATTGGATCAGCCAATCGGATTGATCTTGATTCTGATTGGCTGATTCCATCAGCCAATCAGAATATTCCTACCTTAATTCCGATTGGCTTATAGAATCCTATCAGCCAATCGGAATTCGAGGGACGCCATCTTGGATGACGTCCCTTAAAGGAACCGTCATTCTTCAGTTGGACGTCGCCGGATGAAGATGGGTCCGCGGTGGAGGTCTTCAGGATGGAGCCGGTCCTCATCGGATGAAGATTGAAGATGCCGCTTGGAAGATGATGGTTGCCGGTCCGGATCTACTCTTCTTCCCGGATAGGATGAAGACTTTGGAGCCTCTTCTGGACCTCTTCAGCCACCGGATGATGGATCGCCAGCCCCCGCTTGGGTTGGATGAAGATTTTGGAGCCAGGACCAATCGGTGATACCCGGTGAGGTGAAGACAAGGTAGGATGATCTTCAGGGGCTTAGTGTTAGGTTTATTTAAGGGGGGTTTGGGTTAGATTAGGGGGTTTAATTGTAGGTAATTGTAGGTATTTTATTTAATTAATTTAATGATAGTATAGTGTTAGGTTTAATTGTAACTTAGGTTAGGATTTATTTTACAGGTAATTTTGTAATTATTTTAACTATTTTAGCTATTAAATAGTTCTTAACTATTTAATAGCTATTGTACCTGGTTAAAATAAATACAAAGTTACCTGTAAAATAAATATTAATCCTAAAATAGCTATAATATAATTATAATTTATATTGTAGCTATATTAGGATTTATTTTACAGGTAAGTAATTAGCTTTAAATAGGAATAATTTATTTAATAAGAGTTAATTAATTTCGTTAGATTTAAATTATATTTAAGTTAGGGGGGTGTTAGTGTTAGGGTTAGACTTAGCTTTAGGGGTTAATACATTTATTAGAATAGCGGTGAGCTCCAGTCGGCTGATTAGGGGTTAATAATTGAAGTTAGGTGTCGGAGATGTTAGGGAGGGCAGATTAGGGGTTAATACTATTTATTATAGGATTAGTGAGGCGGATTAGGGGATAATAACTTTATTATGATAGCGGTGCGGTCCGCTCGGCAGATTAGGGGTTAATAAGTGTAGGCAGGTGGAGGCGACGTTATGGGGGGCAGATTAGGGGTTAATAAATATAATATAGTGGTCGGCGGTGTTAGGGGGAGCAGATTAGGGGAACATAAGGATAATGTAAGTAGCGGCGGTTTACGGAGCGGCAGATTAGGGGTTAAAAATAATATGCAGGGGTCAGCGATAGCAGGGGCGGCAGATTAGGGGTTAATAGGTGTAAGGCTAGGGGTGTTTAGACTCGGGGTACATGTTAGGGTGTTAGGTGCAGACGTAGGAAGTGTTTCCCAATAGCAAACAATGGGGCTGCGTTAGGAGCTGAACGCAGCTTTTTTGCAGGTGTTAGTTTTTTTTCAGCTCAAACAGCCCCATTGTTTCCTATGGGGGAATCGTGCACGAGCACGTTTTTGAGGCTGGCCGCTTCCGTAAGCAACTCTGGTATCGAGAGTTGAAGCTGCGTTAAATATTCTCTACGCTCCTTTTTTGGAGCCTAACGCAGCCTTTATGTGGACTCTCAATACCAGAGTTATTTTTATGGTGTGGCCAGAAAAAAGCCAGCGTTAGCTACGCGGGTCCTTACCGACAAAACTCTAAATCTAGCCGTTAGAAAATTATTTTTGCTTGCTCCTATAGGGTAAAGCAAGATTATATTTTAAATACCCATTTCTCATTGGTACCAAGGACGTGTTTTTTATATATATATTTTATAGGAAGCAGGCCATGTCTAATTTATCATTGAGACCATTTGGAATTTGTGTCCCAAGGATTGATATCCACCTGCACTCCTTTCTTAGTAGGGACTTGTCATTATCACCCCCTCTGCGGTTTGTAATACCTTTGTCTATGCCCACAAATCTGAGTGAATCAGGATTGCAATTATGTATTAGTTCAAAGTGTCTTGCAACGTTACTTTTAGTATTTTTGTTTTTCACATCGTCTCTGTGTTCAGTGATGCGGTCCTTTATTGCCCTCCTTGTTTTGCCCACATAAAAAGTGGGCATTTGCAGGAGAGCAGATAAACAACCCCCTCAGTGTCACAATTCACAAAATGCTTTAGTTTATAGGTTTTGCCAGTATTAGTACTGAACTTTTTGGTTTTTCGCATAAACTTACATGCAACACACTTACCACAGGAATAATTTCCCAAAGATCTGTATTGTGTAAGCCAATCACTCTGTCTTGCCTTCGATGTATATTAGCTTCTTACAAGCTTGTCTTTTAGATTTGATGCCCTTCTAACAGTAATGTTTGAAAATTCACCCACTTCTTTTAGTACTCCTGTATCACTAGTAAGAATGTGCCAATTTTTTGCCAGGATACTTTCTAGTGAATTCCAGTGGCAGTTGTAGTCTGTGACAAGTCTAATTTTTGAGTCATTTGTCTTATGTGTGGGCATAAGGAGTTTATTCCTATCGACATGCAAGGCATTGTTAAAAGCCCCTTTAACCACTCTTTTGAAGTACCCCCTATCTAGAAATCTTTGCTCCATTTCCAATGCATGTTTTAAGTTAAGTTAAGTGTTTTAGTTGAGTAATTTCTGCACAGCCTTAGAACTTTTAGAACTTGGCCTTTGGGTATACCCTTTTTCAGGTGATTAGGATGGTGACTAGAGGCAAGTAGGAGACTATTAGTTGCAGTGGACTTTCGAAAGTTTTCTGTTGACACAATACCCTTGTCAAGTTTTACCTCAATGTCAAGAAATGCAATCATCTCTTCACTATACTGTACAGTAAGAGAGATGTTCCTTCTGTTGACATTTAGGGTGTCCACAAATTGTTTTACGGGGTTCTCAGAGCCCTCCCAGATGAGGAAAATGTCATCCACATATCAAAGCCATATGTGGATATTCTCCTCAAATAGGGGGCTCCGAAAGACCTCCTCCATCTCCCAAATACCCAGATGTAGGCAGGCATATGTTGGGGCGCATGTAGCACCCATGGCTGTGCCTCTTAACTGTTTGTAGATTTTGTTGTCAAACAAGAACACTTTGTTAGTTAATAAAAAGGTAAGTAGTTCAACAACAAAATCCGTGTGCCTCTGGACATGATTTCCTCTTGTATTAAGAAAATGTTTGCATGCCTCAATCCCTACATCATGCGGGATGGATGAATATAGTCCCTCGACATCTAGGCATACCAGGAATGCCCCTTTTGGAACCACTAGTCCCTCGATTTTTCTCAAAAAATCAGCTGTATCTAGGACGAATGAGGGCATAGTGATAAGGAAAGGTCTCAAGAAGTGGTCAATGTAATTGCCAATGTTCTCTGTTATGCTGCCGATGCCTGCTATTATCGGCCGGCCTGGTGGATTGGTGGGAATTTTATGTATCTTGGGGATACAATAAAAGACTGGCATTATGGGATGATCAGGGTAGAGATATTTAAACTCCGAAGGAGTTATAGTGCCATTGCCCTTCACTTCTTTCAAGATAGAGAAGAGTGCATTTTGTATGGAGGAAGTAGGATTAAATGACAGACTCTGATATTGCTTCCTATCTAGAAGCTGTTTCTTTACCTCCAAGACATACATTTTCTCATCCCACAAAACCAAATTCCGACCTTTATCAGCAGCCTTAATGACCACACCTTTTGCATTCATCAGGTCATTTAGGGCTCTTCGTTCTGCTCCACTTAAGTTATCGTCTACCAGACCTGTAATAGATAGATTTTGTATATATTTTTCTACTTGTTTAACAAAGATATTTACTGCATGTACCATGGATAACTGAGGCATATATTTTGATTTGGCTTTTAGGTTTGAGGGGACATATGTATTAGTAGCCACAAGTTCTTCCTGAGAAGGAATGTATTGGCTACCTTCAGAATCGATTAGAAGGTCCTGTAGGGCTAAGATTGCTGTATTATCTTCTCGTGTAAGTGAGACATCCTCAACTAAATGTTTGCTTTTAACCTTCATTATCTGAGACAAGACGATACATCTCGCAAAGAGATGTAAGTCTTTTAGAAAATTAAATTTGTCCAATGTATTCGTTGGGCAAAAGGAGAGGCCTCTTTTTAAGACCTCTATATGTGTATAATTTAGTTTGAACGAAGATAAATTTATTACTTGCATATTGCGTTACTTAATTTGAGTAGCCCCTGCGGCCCAGAGATCGCCGCGGTCTGCCCTGTCGGTAGTTCCCCTGGCCCTGATTCTGCTGATATCATTGTCTGGAGGGGTAGTGTCTCTCTCCTGAATCTAAACTGGGGCCCCCTTCTTCTCTTCCTACCACCTCTCCTCCTTCCACTAAAAAGGCTGTTTCTTATCAAAGGTGTTTTTACGCTGTTCTGGTTCAGCATTAGAGCCATCAGTTCCAGAATCATATGTTCCTTTAATTGATTGGTAGCTATAGACTTTATTGTTTTTATAGTCGTCATTATCTCTAGAAAACTTCCTTCCTTTCCATAGTTTTATGTCATTTTGTACCCTACCTATCTGATCTTTTATTTCTTCATTTAGTTTAGAAAAATTTGAATATGATTCAAAGGTATTTACAAATTTAAAGATTCCTCAACTTAAGTAATCGTTTTCTCTAGTCTTTCCTTATTCCGTTTGACCATCTTGTTCATTAAGATGATAGAACACTCAGAAAGACTAGTGTTCCAGTCTTCCAGGAATTCATCACCTCCTTCATCCTCTCTTAAATTTGTACCTGGGTCTAATTTGAGATGAAGACCCCTTGGTATAATTTTGTTTTTTATGTAATAATTCTCAAGGCTTGATGTTTATATTAATTTTAATTGTTTCGCATATGCATTTTATTGGGAGTTTGTTTTAAAGAATAATTATTAAATACATTGTATTATAACCCGGCCATATACTGACACTATGCATTAGTTCAAAAAGAGAGGCTTGCAAAACTCGGAGAACCAAATTTAGATGCCAAAGGAAAGACCCAGGTTTAAATACCTGATTTAGCCTAATATCCAGTAGCATAGCAAACTACTGATGACAAAGAATGGAGAGAATAAAACACTGACCAATAAAGGAATTTACCAGTAAACCCTTATCCAGATAAATATGAAAGAATTGGAAAATTCAAGCAATTTTACAGGAATTCCTGCAAAAATCTTTCCTTCACATTGAGAATAAAAACCTTGTGAAAAATCTTTCTAGCCATAGGTTTTCTTACTTGAATAACAATAAAAAATAACTGAATTAGAGAATCCTCAAAGTTTTAAGCTGAAGTTTTGTACCATTTAAATTAAAACCTCAAGAACTAGATGAAGAAAAAATACTTGAAAATGAAATTCCAAAAGAGGAAGACATAAAGGTGGAAAACTGTGCATTTAAATCCCATCTGCAAACGAAATTCTGCAAAGCCAAGATAGGACAATAACAACAATGGATGTCTGTTCATGCTTGATACAAGCAATCACTCTTAATAGCAATACAAAAATGCAGTGATAAGAAATTTGAGGGAAGAGCAAAGGACTATCAGATCCAGAAACCTGGCACAATATCTATGAAGTTTGTGCTATAATCAAAAAAAGATTAGAAACTTCTCCAGAAAGCCCCACCAATTGCCAATTGAATCGAACACCTCTTGGTTTAAGGACCATTCCCCAGATGAAGTACTTAGCAACTGAGAAAATCTGCTTCACAATGGATTACTCCAGAAATAAAAATTGTCTGAGAATGTGAGATAGTTTCATCATTCTGATTGAAAACTGAGAAAAACTCTTGTCTGAGCAGAGGCCAACTCAAAAGAGCCCTGAAGATTGCTCAGAGTTTAAGAATGTCAATTGGTAACCTCCTGAGGAGACTAAACTCCTTGCACCCTTCGAGATTCCCAGACTACACCCCAACCTGACAAACTTACTTTTAATGACTATCCGAGATGGCCAAAGAAAGAAATAATTGCAGAATTAGATTGCTACCGAGACAGAGATTCCTGGTTACTTAGTCTATAAAAAAAAAAAATCCTTGAAAAACTACCTCTATTCAAGGAGATAATGGGGTACATTTATCAAGCTGCAGATGCTGCTTATCCTGTGTGAGCCTTCCGGCTTGCCAGAAACAGGATTTAAGAAGCAGCAGTGTTAAGACCGCTGCCCCTTAACTCGTCTGCCACCTCTGAGGTGGCGGACTGCAATTATTCCGATCAGATATGATCAAGATGATTGACACTCCCTGCTTGCGGCCGATTGGCCGCAAATGTGCAGGCGGCAGCACTGCACAGCATTTCTTGTGAAATTCTTGTGCAATGATAAATGCCAACAGCGTATGTCTGCCCGACATTTGATAAATCAGCCCCACTGAGTTTGTTTCCCATTTACCATCTAGTGGTGAACTTGATGAAAATTCCAGACCTTATTGGTATGAGTCTCCGCCAACTGAAGGAACAGAGCTTACACAAAATGAATATAAATAGGGAGACACCACCAAGCCCTAAGCTCTACTACAATTAGAAGGGCTGTCAAAACCTTTGGAAATAATACTGGAGCTGTAGAAAACCCAAATATGAGATCTACAAGTAGATAGAGTTTGTATAGAAATACAAACCTGAGATCTGGTAAAAGATATCATTGACTAGACATATGAAGATACAAATTGTCAGGTTTATGGATGTCAAAAATTTACCCTACTAGTGATAGAAGTTCTAATGGTTTTAATCTGGAAAGTTGGAACCCACACAAACTTGTTCAGAGGTTCTTTTTTTGTTGCTGTTTTTTAAATCTGAATAGGTAAAATAAAAATCCCTTCCCTTTTAAACAATGAAGAGATTCCATCTCTGAACCTAATAATCATTCTTTCTAATTCTAGCATGCTAAAAAAAAGCTGAGACAGACCTTCCCCAAAGATACCTTGATTAAAAACCAACCTCACATCCCCCAAGTAACTATGTTTAAAACCCAAATTCAAACCAACCCAGCCAAAACATGTAAAAAAGATGCAAGTTGCCCCTCTTATCAGAGCAAAAGACTTGTTTAGGGCTGTACCTGAATGCATAATTATAAGAGGTGGAAGGATTTTAAGGTTGCTCTAAGCTCTCTATCCTCTATGTCAGTTAATAGAATGGAGAGTAATAAAGCTAACATTGATCAGGTTTTTCCCCCATACCAAATACATCAGAAGGGGGAAAGACAAAACTGTCAGGTACACAAGACAGGTACAAGTACTGGAGCAATTACCCACAAACCAAATACAAACCAGACAGAAAGTAATCTCTCAGACACTTTCTTGACTCCAACACAAATTGAGGTTTAATTTTCATTTTTTTTAAATATTTTTTATTAAACAATATCGGTAAGTGTACAGTTATATGAAAGAAAAATATAAGCATTTCATAAACATTGTACATTGTTTAGTCTATATATGCTTTTAGACTTTCTTTATATAGAAAAAGGAATGTCCTTGCAAAAGTCCTTGGTTTACTGTAACGAATCCGAGGTAACAGAATGGTAGACTTTTCTTGGGATCAGCTAAAGTTCGTCTCAACTAGTTGGTTAACAGTGTACAGAAATGGGATAGGTGGATCCCATAACAAACGGAAGAATAGAAAAAATGTTTCTCTCTCCCTTTATTTCTAACCAACATGGCTAGAAATAATCAAACAATAAATAACAATATTAATAATAACAATAATTTCCATGTAACGATCTCTGTGTATGAATTGGTAATAGGTGCTACCTGTTTGTGCTTGAGGACACAAAGTGGCCCCTTTGTGTCTTATTATATGTAAAGAATTAAGAGGGGTGAACAGTTGCATCAAAAGACTCACATTGGTCCTACATTTGTAGTGACTGGTGCAAAGGTCTCAAGGCACAAGTGGTTGAGATGTTTGTGTAGGTCTGGTATCCCATAAGTACATTAAATCTGCATACGTATCTAGCGTGTTATGAGTAGATAGTGATATCTTTCTAATTTGAGATTGGTGTTTATTTCTTAGATCCATGCTCGGGGGATAAGTTGGTGTGCACTGTTTATTACAATTTGTAGTAATTTAGCATGTAGTTTAGACTTGAGTTTAGGGTATCTGTGAAACAAGAAAAATACTGGGTCTATATCTAGAGGAGTTCCTATAGTACATTGTATATAGGATATGACTGAGGCCCAGAATGGTTGAATCTTCAGCAAAGGTTGGAGGAATTTGGATAAATATGTTTAAGTCTTTGTGGGGTAAGGTATAATTTATTTAGTATCTTAATATTCGTCTCTAGTAATTCGCTGAGTGTGCTGACTTTTTTATAGAGGAGAATATTGAGTTCCACTCTGCTGCTGGGATCAAAAAAGGTAAGTCACGATCCCACGACCTAGTATAAGTCAGCAAGTCATCTCATTATGTGTGTTCAGTAGTTTATAGGTCAGGGAAATAGCGTGGTGGAACGGAGATGAAGAACTACATAATTTTTCGAACTGGGTGCGTTGTCTTGTTAGACTATCTTTATGCTTGGTTTGAAGAAAGTGGTTTAGTTTCAACTATCTAAACCAGTGTGTAAAGAACCCTTCTCCTAGATGTTGAATCAATTGTTTATCTAGCAGCTTGCCCTCTTCCACTAGGGTGTATGTGGGAAAGAGGAGGTGTATGTCTTTAGTGCCAGTCGGGGTATAGGGGAGTCCTGGTTGAAAATTGGTGTTTCCTAGGGTGGGCGTGAGTGGAGAGGGTATCGATGAAAGATTTGGATGTGTTTTAACTATGTTTGCCCAGGCATTATAAGTTTCTGAGATTATGGGGATATTGGGGTGCTTTGTGTTATCTTGACATATTTCTGTCCAACAGGAAGACCCGAGTTAGGGACAATTTGAAAGATCATGTGCTAGTTGTACCCATTGTTTATTGAGGTATTCCTCATAGGAGCACCAGTCTATGGTTCTAGAAAGGAATACGGCAATTTTGGTAGTTTTTTATATTTGGGACTCCCAGACATCCCGCTAGGGGGTCTCTATATAGTGTAGATTTGCCAATTATCAGTTGTTTGGTTTTCCAAATATAGGAGTTGCTGATAGATTGTAATTTTGGAATCATATAGTTAGGGAGAGGGATAGGGACAGTCTGTAAGACATATACAATTTTGGGAAGTAGTGTCATTTTTGCTGCCCCAATCCTCCCCAACCATGAGATAGGTTTAATGGCCCATTGCTCCACACTTGTGGCTATATGAGATGTAAGTGTTTCATAGTTCAATTTAACTAAGTCTGTCAAGTTTGGGGATAGGTGAATACCTAGGTACTTTAGAGAATGCGAACTGTAGGAGAATGGCGCGACCAAGGAAATAGATTTTAAGTCTTCTTGTGCTACGTGTATTTGAAGGATGTCTGATTTTCCATAATTTATAGAAAAATTAGATTTAGAACTATATGTCGTGAGTTTGGAGTGGGCTGTTGCCAGGGATCCTAATGGGTTTGTGAAAGTCATGAGGAGGTCATCAGCGAATAACGCTAGGTTCTATTCTGAGGTTTTGATTTTTATGCCTTCAACATACTGAGATGCACGTAAGACAGTAGCCAGCACTTCCATAGAAGGTACAAACAAGAGGGGCAAAAGGGGGCACCCCTGCCTGGTTCTGTTGCATATAGGGAAGGGATCTGATAGTAGGCCGTTAACTTTGATCCTGGCGGAGGGTGTCATGTATAGTGATAACATTTTGGATATGAATTCTGTGGGTAGGCCAAATTTGTGGAGGGTGCAAGTCAGAAAAGTCCAATCTTTTCAGCATCTGTCGAGATGAAAAATGTCAGGATTTTATGCTGAGAAGT
The DNA here is from genome assembly GCF_027579735.1 of Bombina bombina. NCBI lineage: Eukaryota > Metazoa > Chordata > Amphibia > Anura > Bombinatoridae > Bombina > Bombina bombina. Next base: position 680,316,933 of record NC_069501.1, on the reverse strand, counting down.
ATATTGTAGCAGATGTAGGGCCTTGACTGTGTTGTCCTTAGCCTCTCTTTGTGGTAAAAAAGCCTGTCTGGTCATTATGTATTAGTTGGGGAAGAAAGTCGTTGAGTCTGTTGGCCAGTATCTTAGAATATAGCTTTACGTCAACATAAGGTAAAGAGATCTAAAATTGGACGGGAGTTCAGTCGATTTTCCTGGTTTAGGGAAGACCGTTATATTTGCTGCTAGCATACTGGGTGGAAACGGATTATCTGGACCTATATGATTGAATAATTTTAGGAGATGTGGAGAAAGTAGATGTTTAAATTTTTTATAATAAATAAAAGTTACTATACCCGTCTGGTCCTGGGCTCTATCCCTTTTTTAGTAACTTAATGGCTAACTATAGCTCTTGGAGGATGATAGGTTCGCTTAGGGATTGGTACTGATCAGGATGAATTTGAGGAAGTTGTATCTTGGCTAGGTATTTCTCACATTCCTGCCTATGACTCTCCTTATCACAGTTGGGAAATAGATTGTACAGCCTTGTACAGTAATGACAAAATTATTTGGCTATTTTTTGTGAGTTTTTTGTTTTGGTCAAGTCAGTAGTTGACAAGGAATGTATGTAAGTTAAGGTTATTTTGTGCCTGAGGGCTCTGGCCAGCAGTTTACCTGGCTTATTACCTTGTATGTAATATTTTTGATGCAAAAAAAAGCTGTATTTTGAGCTTTGATGTCCAAAAACTCAGTAAGTTGCTGTCTGGCTTGATCTTGGTTTTGTTGGGTTGTCAGGTCTGTCGGATGTCTTTTGTGGGTATAGTCCAAATTTGCTATTGCCTGGGTCAATGTTATGTATTTTTGCCTTGCTTGCTTGTTTTTAAAGCCTTGTGTTTCATCAGGATTCCCCGTAAAACACATTTGTGGGCCTCCCAAGTGGTAATGGGTGATGTGTCTTCTGATACATTAAAGGTGAAATACTCTTGTAGTGCTCTTTCTACATCTATTCTAAGCAGAGGGTCTGATAATAACGTTTTGTCCAACCTCCATTGAAACAGGCATATTGGTATAGAAGGCCAAGTGTAGGAGCTACTAACAGCTAAGTGGTCTGACCAGCTAATAGGGATGATACGTGAATATTTAAGGTTTAGTAAGGAAAGATTGTCTGCCATTATGTAGTCAATCCTGGAGTAGGATTTATTGGGGTTTGAAAAAAAGGTGTAATCTTGTTTATAAGGGTGAAGGTGTCTCCAAGTGTCGTGAAGAGTTAGCAGTGAGAAGTTATTCCAAACTGTATGTAATATATTAGTAGGAAGCTTTAAGTGTGAATTGGAGCTGTCTATTGTGAGATTCAAAGGGAGATTAAAATCTCCTGCCAGTATTAGTGGACCCTTTAAGTATCTGAGTATGGAGTTTGTTGTTAGTTGGGAAAAGGGTGCTTGGTTCTTGTTTGGAGCATAAATATTAACTAGAGTTATTGGTTTTCTGTAAAGGAGGACAAAAAGGCCTAAATATCTACCGTCTTTGTCTTGGTCCCTATGGAGAAGTTCAAATGGGGTTGATTTATGGAAGAGTATGCTTACTCCATTTGTTTGTTTTTTTGGAATTACTACTGTGGAAGTGAGTGGGATAGTTGAATGAAAAGTACTTAGGCTCATTACCCTGTTTAAAGTGAGTTTCTTGTAAGAACAAGATATCTTCATTTTTGTGGTTTAGGTCGTGGAATGCCTTCAACCTCTTAAGGCCTTTTGTGTTAATGGTTATGATAGTGAACAGTTGATCTTTCTTTTGTGCTGTCATGGTAGGTGGGACCTTGTGAATGTGGTAGAGATCTTTGGTTTGACTGTGCATTGATGGATGTGACATAATCTAAGCAACACCATTAGAGACATTACATGGAATAATAATAATAAAGTTAAAACATTAGTAAACAAAACATTTTTAAACATAACAGTTGTTAGACTAAAGTGAGCTAACATGTGCCCTCCCCCCTCAACATTAGGTAAGAGCACCTCACGTTCAATTAATGGTTTGATCATAAAACTATTTTTTTAGCTCTTGAGAATTCAATAGGGGGCTAACGGTGACCCAGAGGCTACTTTTAATTATGATCATTGTAGACCCAGTAGCCATAAAGAATTACTCGCCTTTTAAGGCCTTCATCAATGGATACACAACTGGTGTGCGCCCTAAACTTTTAGAGTCCCTGAAAAAGGAAGAGAAGAGATGCAAAACATTAAAACAGGATTGATCTCACCCATTTTCTACACTGGTGGCAGTTTGTTTTTTCAGACTTTTGGACTCTGCCATTTGCCATGGTGATCTTTGAGGTCTGGGAGCTGTATGAGATGAAATGTCTTTCTGACTGGAGGGAGCAAGTGGTACATTATTGCTGCGTGGAAGGTGTAAGTTCAGTTCCTTGCAGAACTCCTCAATGTCTCCTGGGCTAGGGCAGGTCTTTCCATGTGAGCTGAACTTGACATGGGAATCCCCACCTATAACGGATATTGTTCTGGCGAAGTAGATTTGTGAGAGGTGCAAATTCCCTTCTTCTTTGCAGGGTTCTAGTTGAAAGATCAGCATATATGGAGAGTGTTGTTTCTTGGAAGGTCAGGGGTGATGATGATCTGGCTAATTTCATGATTTCTTTTTTCTGTTTGTACTGCTGAAATTTTAATATCACATCTCTGGGCGGTTGTCCATCTTTTGGTTTGGGCCTCAGGGCCCTGTGATATCTATCTAGGGCTATCAGTGCCTAGCTTGATGTGCCTTTCAGTTGCTTAAAGAGGTCTTGAAGGTATGCATGGAGGACTTCTGCGCTGGTACTTTCAGGGATTCCCCTGATTCTTATGTTTTGTCTTCGGCTTCTATTTTCGATGTCCTCCAGCTTGTCTTGCAATTGATCTATGACATTGTTTTGTGCCTGTACATTTTGTTGTAGTGATGCCAGCTCAGATTGGTATGACTCTGATTCCTCTTCAAGGAATTCCACCCTGTCACCTATCTCATGTATTTCTTTGCGAAGTTCAGAGATCTCTTCCTTGTTGCAGGACATAACCTGTGTGATTAGGTTGGTGAAATCTTGTTTTGAAGGCAGTGTTGCCAGAAAAGCTTGTGTTACTTGCAGTGTATCAGGAGTGTTGATGTATGTAGCTGAGGAGCATGTTCTGCTAAATCTTGGCTTGACATCGGTGATGCAGGGCTTTCAAGAGGTTTGAAAAAATTGTTCATGGAAGCAGTGATGCTTTGGTGATTTTTAGGCCCCCTTTCCAGCCTGGCTTGATTCCTCGGCAACATTTTCTTTTGAGGGTGTTGTGTTTTCTCTCCTCTACCTCTTAAAGAGAATAGTAGTGGTATTCAGTAGCTTAAAGTAGGATTGTGGTCCTCGTAATATATTTATTGAGCATTGTCCGTGGACTTGCCGTGTTAACCCTGCTGCTATTGTAGGTTAGGCTGCTTCTTTGTATTTATATAACTCTCTAGTTGAACTTCTTAGGAGAATGTATGAAGGTGAAGGAGCTTAAGTGGTCTATTGAGCTGACCTGGTGGCACTATATATATGCAGTAAATTCTGATGCTTTATGTCCAGGCAGGTGTTGTTTGCAGGGTGAAGAAGATTGTAGCTCACCTCATGTTACAGTAAAAAGTCTCTACATATGGATTTATTTGCAAGTTTCCACATGTGGCTAACAATGATAAGTAGAGGTATTCTAGTAAGCTGGCATAGTGAATCTTTACATTGCTGTTCCTTGAGATAATGGTAGATTAAGTTCTGATGCACCAAACCCCTGGTTAGGGTCTCAGTAATATGCAGATGTTTTAGTAAAAAATATTGATTATAGAGTAAAAAAAATATGTCTCTTACTGTATGAGGATTGCAGGCTTCTAGGCTCTCAACAATATTGATGTGGATGTGATCAGGATCCAGTGAAGGCCGCAGTAGGCCAGAAAGAAGCCAGGGCCTAGATTTCTGTGTTGTGCCCGGTTCTGTCAGACAGCTATCATGATAGGTGCCTTGGAGGGTTATAGCTTCTTCCCCAGCCAAAGATTATGCCATGGATGGTGCTTTAAAACGTTTTCTGGCAGTTCTGGAGTAGGCCTGAGTGAAGCCGGGGACTGTAGTAGCTGGTGGAGGCCAGATTCATTTGGGTGCAAAATTTAAGGACTTTTTTTAGGCTCCAAGCCTGGCGAAATTGATTGTCCAGCCTTAAGGGTTATGCATCCCTGTTTTGGTGATGCCAGTAGGTCTTTTGCCTAGTCTTTTTAGCAGGTCTCTGGGGCTATCATTTGGAGCTCACTTAGGGCTCCATATACTAAGAGGCGGGTGGACAGCTTCTTAACTAGCGAAGCTGTCCGCCCGCCTCCGCTACACACAGGCAGCGGATCTATTGATCCGCTTGCTCGTATGTATCATTACACACTCAGCGGAGTGTGTAATGCCCGCCCCTTCAGTCGCGCGACCAATCACGCGACTGAAGGGGCTGTCAATCACCGAGAGCGAGCGAGCTCTCGGTGATTTTGCTTCGCCACCTAAGAGGTGGCGTAGGGTGTAGGAAGCAGCGGTCTAATGACCGCTGCTTCTTACATTGCGGGAAGCAGGCTCGCATATGCGAACCTGCCCCGCAAAGGCTCCGGAGCAGCTTTCGCTGCTTCGTACATGGAGCCCTTAAAGTGCAGCCATTTCCCAGATGGCTGGCTCCTCCCCCATCTGTAATCTTTTATTGGAAACCAGTAGTTTAATTTTTCTGAAACCTGTTACTTAGTTGCATTGAATCAGTTATCACATGAAGGTTCCTTTAAACCCTTGGATTCCAACAGTAGGGTTACTTTCAAGAAGAAATCTAATTTTACCCTATTCAGAGCAGGGGTTCAGCCTTTGAGCTTTTATTTAAGAGAGTTGAAGGTGATCTAATTAAATTGAAGTCTGAGCGAAGTAAAATACACCAAAATTTGACTAATGTTGAAAGTCAAGCCTTAATGGAATTGCTATCTAATGCCTAGTGTGTAATAAAGACTGCTGTTAACGGAAATTCTGTTGTACTTAATAGACAACCTTACATTAAGGAGGCTATACCCAATTAAGTGATCCAGCATGTTGCACTGTATTGTCACATAATCCCACTAATAGGTTTCGGCGGGAACTCAGAGACTTGTCGGATGATGGGTTAGAAGGTTTTTTTTTTTATTAAGATAAAGTCCCATTTTTATTTGTGGATTCTCCTAGAGTACATATATTCCACCACCTCCCCAAGGTCCATAAGTATTTTTTATAGATGTTAAGGGCCTACCTATAGTTAGTGGCATTGATTTGTTGCTTGAACATTTGTCCTTATGGCTGGATACAATTTTGCAGCCATTGGTGATGTTCCTACCGAGTTATATAAGAGACACAAAGCATGTGTTAAAGGTTATGGGTTCTATCACTTGGACATCTCAGTCCAACTGGTTAACAGTTGATGCAGTGGCATTGTACCCTCCCATACAACATAATGAAGTGCTTAAGGCTATTGGTATTTTTCTGGCCTATTACACTAATTATACTGACGCATTTTGCATGTTTACGTTTTTCAATTTGAGGGTATATTTTATCTACAGAGATGTGGGACAGCAATGGGGTAAAGTTTTCCCCCTCTTTTCGAAAATTTATTTTTAGGTTGGTGGTAGCTGTCCCACATCTTTGGCAATGTTAATTCCTTCAAGAAACATGTAACAGTCTATTACAGATTTATAGATGATCTTTTGTTTGTATAGGTGGGTTCATTTGAACTGGCTACTGCATTTATAAATTATAATGATAATTAAATTGGCTTACATTTTACCTTTGAATTTCACAGTGTTTATTATTTTTTTAGACATTACATTATCAGGCTTGACTAGTGACAAGGTTACTACTGCATGCCAAGAGTTGCCATTTGCAGCATGTACTTTATGCCTTGGCCAAAAGATAGTTCACTAGGCTGCACAAAATCTGTTCAGAGGATGAGGATTATTTACGTTAGGCCAAATACCTAACTTAATGATTGACAAATAGAGGGTACTCTCTAATCATTAGCTTTCCAAACTTTACATGTTGGTGACACACTTTTTAGACCTACATCATTTTGCGACACAGTAGTTCAGTTGTACTAGCAAACAGGAGGTTAAACTAACTTGTTTTAAAATTTTCAGACACATACATGATATAATAACAAAATGTATTACAAGTAACAGCAAGTATGTGCAAGAATTAAAAAAAAGTTTAATAACACCAATAACTACTTACCATTTTAATGGGATGTATGAGCTTGATGGGATGAACACAGTTTCTGAATATTTGGGGGATTATTAGATAAAGACACTCACATTTCATCATCAAGCATTTTTAAGCTTCCACTTCTTATCCATATATCAGGAGCAGCAATGCACTACTGGGAGCTAGCTGCTTACTGGTAGCTGCAGATGCATGCCTTTTGTCATTGTCTCACCCAGCATGAACTCAGTTGAATGTGTTAAAGAAGAAGCAATGCCTCCTTCCACTCCAGTCAGGGTCAGATCAGGATAAATGCATCACATTATTCAAAGATACAATTAAACCAATTCTTCCTATGTTCTGTCATGTGACTGCTCATATTTCCCTCTCCCCTAGGGGTGCAAGCAAACAACTCTCCCTAAAACTCCAAAAGCCTCTAAGAAGAACAATTGAATGAATCCCTTTATTAGATTACAAATAATTTGTGATAGGAGGAACATCAAAGGGCGACAATTACTTAATAAAGTCTATATGATTATTCAATAATACCATACCAATAGATTTAAACATTGTGTACTGTTCTCTAAAGTAAAGGATAATCGTAAGATAAAGGAATGGAAATGGGAGCTCACAACATAATTCTTTAAGATTGGTCTGTCTGACTCTGAGAAACTTTCTTAGAACTTTAAATTCAATGTCATGCCTTTTTAGGAATCAAGCAGCTACCAGTGCTCCCACATAATTATTAACATACATAGAGTAAAAATGCCACTCACAATCTTAGACCTGCTGCGCTTAAACCTAGGAAAGGTGGACCACTGTAGAGTCTGCAAAAAAAAAAATCACATTGACTTCTGATCAGCATTTAGGTTCCGCCCTTAAAGCTCTGCGAGTCCGACTGACTATACTGCCAGCACTAAAAAACACACTGCTGTACCACTCACTGACTATACATGCAGTCACAAAGCAATTGAGGAGACAACACGTGCAGTCAGGAGCCAATGTGCCGCCAAAGCCACCAATGGGAATAGTTTCAGTTCCAGCTGAGCTGTGCCAATAGGTTAAGATGATCTGTGACCCAATAGGTATCAATCACGTGTCAACCACATGATTTGCATAGCAGGCAGACGGAAACCAAAAAAAAATTAAAGAGTTTGTGCTGAAGCAGCGACACACCTACACACTGCCATCGGCACACTAATGTGTCGCGGCACACAGTTTGGAAAATACTGCTCTAAGGGATATTGAGTTAGCTAGGGGATAGAGGCTGAAAGGTTAAATATGAATTCCCTCTTACAGGATATGTACCAATTGCAGAATTGCACATCAATTGAGGGGGTTACTTTTGCAACCACCTATAGTGCCTAGTATTATGATATTGGTAAAATTATTTGTAGAAATGTACTGCTTTTATCTGCAGATGATAATTGCAAGGAGGGCTAAAAAATGGACTTAGGTGCTTGTACAATTGATAAAAGACGATAGAGAATATTGTTTCACCATCAAATTTGAAAGCATTTGCCCAACAACAGAGCTGATGGTATGTACCGATGTGGACATTGTTACTGTAAAACCTTGTTCTCATGTTTTATTTACCAAGACTTACCAATTTTTTTTTTCTTGTATGGCAACGGCTGAAGTGAACCACATTGATAGTTGTTTAAATTTTAGCTCCATCTATGTTATTTATTTAATAATTTGTGAACCATGTTAAGTTCAGTACATAGGTTTAACAACCGTGGACATATGTCCAAGGATCAGGGAGCAGTTTTCTACCATCAATGTTGATACCTCTGTTACAGCCATAGTGTCTTGATGTTTTAAAACACATACACCTAGATTTAGAGTTTTGCGTTAGAAGGGGTGCATTAGCTACGTTCTCTGAAGGGCTGCGTTAGGCTCCAAAAAGGGAGCGTACAGGCATATTTACCACAACTTCAACCCTCAATACCAGTGTTGCTTACCAGCTTCAAAAACGTGCTCATGCACGATTCCCCCAAAGGAAACAATGGGGTAGTTTGAGCTGAAAAAAAAAAACCTAACACCTGCAAAAAAGCAGCGTTCAGCTCCTAACGCAGCCCCATTGCTTCCTATGGGGAAACACTTCCTAACCACCTAACACCCTAACATGAACCCCGAGTCTAAATACCCCTAACCTTACACTTATTAACCCCTAATCTGCTGCCCCCACTATCGCTGACCCCTGCATTACACTTTTAACCCCTAATCTTCCGCTCCGGACATCGCCGCAACCTACATTATAGCTATGTACCCCTAATCTGCTGCCCCTAACATCGCCGACACCTGTATTATATTTATTAACCCCTAATCTGCCCCCCCAACGTCGCCGCTACCTACCTACAATTATTAACCCCTAATCTGCTGACCGGACCTCAACGCCTCTATAATAAATGTATTAACCCCTAAACCTTCTCACTCCCGCCTCAAAAACCCTATAATAAATAGTATTAACCCCTAATCTGCCCTCCCTAACATCGCTGACACCTAACTTCAAGTATTAACCCCTAATCTGCCGACCGGACCTCACCGCTACTATAATAAATGTATTAACCCCTAAAGCTAAGTCTAACCCTAACCCTAACACCCCCCTAAGTTAAAAATAATTTAAATCTAACGAAATAAAATAAATCTTATTAAATAAATTATTCCTATTTAAAGCTAAATACTTACCTGTAAAATAAACCCTAATATAACTACAATATAAATAATAATTACATTGTAGCTATTTTAGGATTTAAATTTATTTTACAGGCAACTTTGTATTTATTTTAACCAGGTACAATAGCTATTAAATAGTTAATAACTATTTAATAGCTACCTAGTTAAAATAATTACAAAATTACCAGTAAAATAAATCCTAACCTAAGTTACAAACTATCAATAAATTAATTAAATAAACTACCTACAATTATCTACAATTAAATCAACTAAACTAAACTAAATTACAAAAAAAACCCCACTAAATTACAAAAAAACAAACACTAATTACAAAAAATAAAAAAAGATTACAAGAATTTTAAACTAATTACACCTACTCTAAGCCCCCTAAAAAATAACAAAGCCCCCCAAAATAAAATAATGCCCTACCCTATTCTAAAATAAAAAGTTTACAGCTCTTTTACCTTACCAGCCCTTAAAAGGGCCTTTTGCGGGGCATGCCCCAAAGAAAACAGCTTATTTGCCTGTAAAAAAACATACAATACCCCCCCAACATTACAACCCACCACCCACATACCCCTAATCTAACCCAAACCCCCCCTTAAAAAAACTAACAATAAGCCCCTGAAGATCTCCCTACCTTATCTTCACCACGCCGGGTATCAACGATCCGTCCAGAAGAGGCTCCGAAGTCTTCATCCGATCCGGCAAGAAGAGGTCCAGAAGAGGCTCTGAAGTCTTCATCCTATCCGGCATGAAGAGGACATCCGGACCAGCAAACATCTTCATCCAAGCGGCATCTTCTATCTTCATCCATCCGACGAGGAGCGGCTCCATCTTCAAGACCTCCGGCGCGGAAACATCCTCTTCTCCCGACAACTAGACAAAGAATAAAGGTTCCTGTAAGGGACGTCATCCAAGATGGCATCCCTCGAATTCCGATTGGCTGATAGGATTCTATAAGCCAATCGGAATTAAGGTAGGAAAAATCTGATTGGCTGATTGAATCAGCCAATCAGATTCAAGTTCAATTGGATTACCTGATCCAATCAGCCAATCAGATTGAGCTTGCATTCTATTGGCTGTTCCGATCAATAGAATGCGAGCTCAATCTGATTGGCTGATCCAATCAGCCAATCGGATTGAACTTGAATCTGATTGGCTGATTCAATCAGCCAATCAGATTTTTTATACCTTAATTCCGATTGGCTGATAGAATCCTATCAGCAAATTTGAATTCGAGGGACACCATCTTGGATGACGTCCCTTAAAGGAACCTTCATTCGTCGTCTAGTCGTCAGGAGAAGAGGATGTTCCGCGCTGGAGGTCTTGAAGATGGAGCCGCTCCTCGTCAGATGGATGAAGATAGAAGATGCCGCTTGGATGAAGATTTTTGCCGGTCCGGATGTCCTCTTCTTGCCGGATAGGATGAAGACTTCAGAGCCTCTTCTGGACCTCTTCTTGCCGGATAGGATGAAGACTTCAGAGCCTCTTCTGGATGGATCGGTTATACCCGGCGTGGTGAAGATAAGGTAAGGAGATCTTCAGGGGCTTATAGTTAGGTTTTTTAAGGGGGGTTTGGGTTAGATTAGGGGTATGTGGGTGGTGGGTTGTAATGTTGGGGGGGTATTGTATGTTTTTTTACTGGCAAAAGAGCTGTTTTCTTTGGGGCATGCCCCGCAAAAGGCCCTTTTAAGGGCTGGTAAGGTAAAAGAGCTGTTAACTTTTTATTTTAGAATAGGGTAGGGCATTTTTTTTATTTTGGGGGGCTTTGTTATTTTTTTAGGGGGCTTAGAGTAGGTGTAATTAGTTTATAATTCTTGTAATCTTTTTTTATTTTTTTGTAATTTAGTGTTTGTTTTTTGTAATTTAGTGTTAGGTTTTTTTTGTAATTTAGTTAGTTTATTTAATTGTAGATAATTGTAGGTAGTTTATTTAATTAATTTATTGATAGTGTAGTGTTAGGTTTAATTGTAAGTTAGGTTAGGATTTATTTTACTGGTAATTTGTAATTATTTTAACTAGGTAGCTATTAAATAGTTATTAACTATTTAATAGCTGTTGTACCTGTTTAAAATAAATACAAAGTTGCCTGTAAAATAAATATAAATCCTGAAATAGCTACAATGTAATTATTATTTATATTGTAGCTATATTAGGTTATACAGGTAAGTATTTAGCTTTAAATAGGAATAATTTATTTAATAAGATTTATTTTATTTAGTTAGATTTAAATTTTATTTAATTTAGGGGGGTGTTAGGGTTAGACTTAGCTTTAGGGGTTAATACATTTATTATAGTAGCGGTGAGGTCCGGTCGGCAGATTAGGGGTTAATACTTGAAGTTAGGTGTCAGCGATGTTAGGGAGGGCAGATTAGGGGTTAATACTATTTATTATAGAATTTTTGAGTCGGGAGTGAGGCAGTTTAGGGGTTAATTAATTTATTATAGTGGTGGCGAGGTCCGGTCAGCAGATTAGGGGTTAATAAGTGTAGGTAGGTAGCGGCGACGTTGGGGGGGGAGATTAGGGGTTAATAAATATTATGTATGTGTCAGCGATGTTAGGGGCAGCAGATTAGGGGTACATAGGGATAATGTAGGTTGCGGCGGTGTACGGTTGGCAGATTAGGGGTTAAAAAATTTAATTATAGTGGCGGCAATGTGGGGGGACCTCGGTTTAGAGGTACATTGGCAGTTTATGGGTGTTAGTGTACTTTAGAGCACAGTAGTTAAGAGCTTTATAAACCGGCGTTAGCCCATAAAGCTCTTAACTCCTGACTTTTTTCTGCGGCTGGAGTTTTGCCGTTAGAGTTCTAACGCTCACTTCAGCCAAGACTCTAAATATCAGCATTAGGAAGATCCCATTGAAAAGATAGGATACGCAATTGACGTAAGGGGCAATTGACGTAAGGGGATCTGCGGTATGGAAACGTCGCAGCTGGAAAGTGAGCGTTAGACCCTTTCCTGACTGACTCTGGTTTGGACGGCTAACGCAGAACTCTAAATCTAGGTGATACATATCTATTCATGTGAATTTGGATTTAAATTGTGAAATGTTGCATCTGTTAATTTATCAAAGATGGTTGTATTTAGCCATTTTTAACATTTAGCATTAACATAGCTATAGGCAGTTGACTATTGTATTGCTTTAGGAAATTTGCAGGGAGGCATGGTGCATTTATGAGCCAAGTCTGTACATAGTATGTGACATTATGGCTATTACTACGGCCTCAAGGCTGAAATGTGTAAGTGGGTCTGCTCCATGGACCCCATTGCTTGTGTTTCCTATTGTTTTTTTTTTTTTTTTAAAACAATTTTTTATTGGAGTTAAAAGGTAAAATAACATACAGAATACACCCATTAAAATAAAGTACAACAGGACATGGCATACATTACTCTCATATGAAGGGTAACCTATTGAGACATAACAGATGCTGTAACATCACATACCAAGACTGTGTTCTATTATTGAAGAGTATATAGATATGAACAGAAGTACCTGTCTATATAGAGAGAGGAGTTAGACTTTTATAGATAAATACGAAAACACAAATCTTAATATACAGTTAAGAGGTTACAGATCATGTCCTGATTAGATGAGATAGTAATGTTTGGGTCATAGAAATTGGAACTCCATTTTTATAGTATATTAAACGAAATATATGAACCCCACATCTTTAGAAAGGGTACTTAGTAACTTTCTAATCTAGTAGTAACTAGAAGTGGGGGGTTGGATACTGTACTGGCCATACCTAGGCCATATTTTATAAGGCAGAGAAAGAAAAAGCAGCGGGCAAGAGCCGCTCGACATATAGGGGAAAGAAGAAGAAAGGAGAAACAAAAGAAAGGGTGAGAAGGGGGGGGGGGGAGCCGTACTATTAGAGACATCATAATAGGGTAACCAGGGGGTGAGGAAGATAGGCAAACAGCATGAATAGGAATATAGAGGGTGGTTATTTCTAACATTAGATATCTGTGACTAGGGGAGAGACGGAGAAAGCTATTTGTTTTTTAATTCAGATTATTCAAATTATTCAAATTATTCAAATGAGGCACCTAAATTAAAAAACTACTCGGGGCATTATCTAATATGGGTTAACGGAGAAGGTACTTCCCTTTACATAGTTACTGAAATATAACACACAATTACCACTATAATAATAAAAAAGTAAAACCAAAGAAGTTCCAGAAGATAGAGTGAAGGCACTAAGAAGGGCTAGCCACTACAGTAGGTTGAAGTATTGTTGCATATCATAGAACATATAAAGTGTATCGTGTGTAACAGAGCTGTATGATTAATTTAAATCATTGAGCCTAAAGGTATAGCAGCTCTACCTAATACTCATATCACAAGCAATGACAGTGACAACCAATTGGTACCTCATCTTAGTGTATGTGGCATAAAGTTAAATGCTTTTAGTGAATGGTGGTGAGGAATAGCCCTATATTATCACAATGGACCTCAGACTTTTCTTATGTAAGTGGGTTAAAATAAAAGGAGCTAGAACAGAAGCTAGAACAGGAGCTATCCCAAAATCCCCCTGAGACTTATAGGCGGCAGTTTCTCTATCTTCACCAAGTGTATAGATGAATTAACTAATATTTAGATGTCTGCAAGTAACTACCTACTGTGGTGGTAGTAATGGTATGAGGGCTGTATAGGAATGGCATATTTGTACCGGATGGGTCATTTAAACGCAGAGAAGATGTCTCATTACTCTAGTGTAAGAGTCTACTTGTACAAGGCTAAGAGAAGCCTACTCTGAGCACGGTACTGCACTGACCTCATGAGGTATGTGGAGAATGGAGTGGTAAGGTGTATGGCCTGTGATTTACTAACATAAAGTTGTGAGGCAAATTATTTACCGGTAAATGTGGGGGGGCAGTGTAGCTTACCTTAGGTCTAAACATAGTATGTGGTAATAAGTTAACAATTATCTAAGTAACTACCGAACATATATATCTGCATGCAATCAACCCCCCATTAGTCATGTAGTACAAAAGAGTGTATTAGTAATTAGCAGTTCAGAGTCCTCCAGACATCAGGCTTGTTGCCATCATTAGTGGGATTCAAAACATATATTGGAAAGAGTTATTAAAGCTTGTGTGCTATGTCCATGAGCTATATCTAGCTTTTGCGGCAACATAAGCACAATCCCTATATACTATGTCATCCATCCTGAATAATATGAGTTAGAAACCTCCTAGCCAATTCCAGTCTGTATACGACCCATTGCAACATATCTCCAGTCCAGGGAGTGCTGCAATTCACTAGACAGGGAGATGTCCAGACACATGATTGCCCGATCGTTGCCTCTGTCATCCGCTCTGGGTAATGGCAATACTGGGTGTGCTTGATGAGAACAATATGACACATCCACTACCCAGTCTAACAGACCATAAATATGGCAGGGTTTACTCTCCGTGAGATCCGTGATGCAAACAGGCGGGGAGAGCGAGCGGGTGTCACTGCTCGCATGTAATGGGATCAGCTGAGCGGGTCCGGAAGGGCTGTATGGACTGACATCCAAATGCTTAGATCTGTCCGCCTGTGGGAGCAGGTCCCCGTCACACAGTTTCTGGGTTGATGGTGAGTAGTTAGCCACTTCAGGTGGGACACAGCTAGATGCAGATAGAGTTTCTGCTTCCTTAATTAAGGTCTTGAAAAGCTTCTTAATGTCCAGGTAAGTAGCGGTAGTTACATGTTCATTGTAGGTCCCCATGCTGACATCATGAGGGATGTCGCCCCACTGAGAGCCTTTTACTGCCATGGCTATAAGAGGCTGCCGCACTGGTATTGCTTCATATATCTGGCCCTAAAACTCACTGCTTCAACATAGTCAGCGTGTCTTAGAGATCAGTGAGTGCTGCTAACGACAAGTTTCTCCTGCGTGGGTCCTCTCGTGAGGCTGAAAGATGGCTGCCATCATGGGATCCGCTAAACAGCACAACACGATCTGGTCGAGTGATTTTGTCTCAATATGCCCTACAATCCTCAAACTGCTCCAGCAAGAACCATGGGTTATCAGATAGTTAGCAATGATCACTTCTACTGAGCTGAGCGGTCAAAGATATACATTTTAGAAATAGATAGTCGGAGCTATGGTTCCATGCGACCGCTCAGGCTCAGAGCTGGCTCCGCCCCCCCTATTGTTTTTTTAATAGTATTTCTCAATAAAATGATTTTTCAATGGGATGAGTGGTGTTCCTTGATGTTGCTTCTATTAACTAGATTCACTGCTCTACCTGGCTTGCATTTACTGCTGTGAGCTCTGGGACCTGCCCACTTTTCTACGTAAACTTACCCAGTCACTTGTTTGTCAGAATGTGAGAGGATAGGAATGGTGTAGGTGGTAGCGGGTAAGAGGCTGTTGGATATCCTCCCCGCTAAATAGTAACTTACCAGGCCACCCAAAGAATTTTCCCCATCTGACTATAAGCAAAGTAGGACTTTTAGTTTTGTTTACTGAATGTGGTGTTCCATTGATTTAGGTGAGTGAACATTTTGCCTTTTCACTGTTACTATTGTGACGTTATACCTGGAGTATTCAATATTGTAATACTGACACCTTTGACTATATTACTTACAGTATAAGGGGCTATTGCACTTTTTCCAAGAGGACACTGAAGAGTCAATCATTTAATTGTTGGAAGACTTAGATTACTGGAATTGGGAAAGAGAATGAAAAATGACCAGATGCCTTTAAGTCTTTTGGCCTGTCTTTAAAAAGACATCCTTACCTCCAGAACATTGGTGATAAAGGCGTTAAGAGCAGAACGAAACAAAATCTTTTCTTGAAAGGGAAAACAAAAATGTGTACTTAGATACCAAGTATGCAAGAATTTAAGCACAGACCCTGATGTGGATAATATCCACAATAGTCTCACAGATGAAGGGAGTAATGACCTTAATCATCCGTAAAAAACTGACCTGAACTACATAAAAAAGCTACATCCAAACCATTTCTGATTAGAGTCCCACCACCAAAATAATGTGGCTGCAACACAAGTGACTCAAACTGCTGACCTGAAAAGAGACTGGATCATAGAGAATGAACTGTCCTAGAATAAAACTGTTCACTGAGTCCTTAAAATAGGTACTATACTCTAAAGATATAGTAGTATGCTTGAAAAAAAGTAGATACAGCTCTGACAACTTTAGGAATTATTGTCTAAAGATCTTCACATCAGAGTTACTGGGAAATATCACCATTAATTTAGTAGAAGGAAGTAATACATTTTTTTTCTTTTTTAAGTATTTTTTAAGTTTTTTTTTCCTGCAACTCTGCAGGACAGAATGCAGATGTTACAACTGGAAAAGAAAATAGGCACTCTAAGACTATTACAAACGAGAAAAAGTTACTAAGGCACTACACTTATAATACTACAGGAATAAAATTATTCATAACACATTACAGTTTCCTGGCTGAAACTGATTTAATACTGTACTAAATTAGGGGTGCTGTGTACTGGATTAGAATTCACTAAAATCAGTAAGAAACCGATAATAATGTATACCTATATAGCACTCACATCCCTGTTGGTTAGTTATTAACTTGATAAAGTTAAGACACTATGGTGGAGTACAGAGCTTGATTGATAAAATATAACCTTTAATAGTGAAATTTAAAATATATACACACACAGACACACATTTAAAATTAACGTTAGACTGGTATAAATCTGTAGAATTATATAACTAAACGTCCACAGAGGAAGAGCACTGATATAGTAGTGAATATGTCAAATAAACGATTACCGCTATATACCACAGGTAGAGTAAACTTAGCTGATAAGTGGCAATACTATGCCACAAGTAGAGTGAACTTGGCTGATAAGTGGCAATACTATAGTGTAGAACATATACTTTTGTAGACAATTGTACCAACAAGGAATTCTGAATTATTTTTAACAGTTCCCCGGAGAGGAGAAGTCCAATTTCAAAAACTGATTCCTTGAAACAATGTGGCATCCTCTTCTCCTTATGGGATAAAGAGGGATAAGAGAAAGACATGGCAGCCAACATTTCTGAAACAGCAGAATAAACAAAAAACTCCTGAAAAAGTAGGAGAAAGTATAGTTACTCAAACTGTAAAAAGGGAGGAAAGCAGAGACACTGCAAAGGAATGGTAACAGTACTGAGACTGTAAGAGGAAATAGTATCCATGCAAGAGCTGCATAATTACAAAGCACACAATGGGAGTCAAATTGTCTGAAAATCTTCCTTCAGCATGAAAAAGTTCAGAAGGGGCTGTCATCCCCCGCTGCTGCTAAGTAACACAGTACTCCCAGCTGCAGTTTAGCTTGTCCATTTTGTTAGTTTAGTAGAGAACAATAAAATGTACAGTGAACGTGTAAAATGAAATGTCCTTTCAAGTTATAAATGTACTGAACATAAAGGAGAAAAAAGCACTTCAGTGAATAAGTGTCTCTGAAAATGAAAATAAACACAGATTGACAAGTCCAATAGTGTGAGAAATCTAAAGAGATAAAAGGGTGCTTAAAATGCTACCACCCTGTGTGAAGTGACTGTGAAACTGTGTGTTCCCTAACTATGAATACATGAAGAATGTATTGACTGATAGCCTGTGAGCTATGTGAGTGCTATACACTTACCAGTCTGCACCCAATCTACCTTGCTTACAAAGCTGCAAGAGACCTGATTATATCTATCTATCTATCTATCTATCTATCTATCTATCTATCAGGTACTTATAGAGCGCAAACTAATCACCCAAGAGGGTCTCAAGGCGCAGTAGAAGAGCCCATCCCATGTAGTACACTCTAATGCAGGATCTAATGAAGGAGTACCTCAATGCACCAACAGGAGGAGGCTGAAGGACCAGTCCTAGCGACATCTGTGGCAGGCAAGTGACAAACTCCCACGAGAGAAATACTCTCCTTTAGTGGGATAAAGGGTCTCACAGCAGTTTTGGAACCACTTTCAATGTAGAATCTGAAGCACTTCATATTGTCGCCCTCTCCTGTAGAGGCAAAAAACAAGACTGAGGGGAGTAGGGAAGTGGGAGGGATTAAAAGCTCTTCGTATCTTGGGTGTTTTTGCATTCCTCCTAGTGGAGTTTAATCCCACATGTGATGGCTTAAGGAATTTCACCACCTTATGATAGAAACATAAACCATGTGTAAAGCTGCAGATGTTTCACCTCTAAGATTCATGGTAAAGTAATGCTCTTGGGCAATGTGTTTTGCAGATGGAGAAAAATAGGAGTGATGTATTACCACAGCTAGGTGCTTTACTATAGTACAAAATGCTCCAAATAAAGGTCCAAAAAAGAACTCCACAATATCATCTGTTTAATTTGGAGTGGATTCTGCTTTTTTGTTTATTATAAAAAGCAGTAATGTGGTAAGTGCAAAAATGCCTACAGTTTTGCCCTATATCTTATTATTTAGATTTTTGACATGATTATGACATATAGGGATCAAACACAACACATTTCTATCATGCATTTAAAAAGAACACTAATGATGTTCAAGATTTGTTTGTTTGTTTTTTTATAAAAAAATAAAGCTGTATATTCTGATTAAAAAATTATTAGGAAGTGCATTTCTGTACAAAGCTGGTATATAGAATAGAATAGGTTGCTAAAGTGAAAACTTGACAAAATAAGTAAAATTAGTATATTGTAGTTTTGAGTGAATTCTGGATATGTTGCATAGGTATGCACAGCAGGATTTAGTAAGCTTTTGAATGTGGAGTGAATGTGAGTTCAGAGTCATGTGACACCAAGACTGCAAACCTGGGAGGATGGTTTGAGAATAGAGTCTCCTACAGTAAGATAAATGGCAGGTGTGGGGTGTCTAAGGCCTAGATTTGGAGTTCGGCGGTAAAAGGGCTGCTAACGCTCCGCGGGCTTTTTTCTGGCCGCACCATAAATTTAACTCTGGTATCGAGAGTTTAATCAAATGCTGCGTTAGGCTCCAAAAAAGGAGCGTAGAGCATTTTTACCGCAAATGCAACTCTCGATACCAGAGTTGCTTACGGACGCGGCCGGCCTCAAAAACGTGCTCGTGCACGATTCCCCCATAGGAAACAATGGGGCTGTTTGAGCTGAAAAAAAACCTAACACCTGCAAAAAAGCAGCGTTCAGCTCCTAACGCAGCCCCATTGTTTCCTATGGGGAAACACTTCCTACGTCTGCACCTAACACTCTAACATGTACCCCGAGTCTAAACACCCCTAACCTTACACTTATTAACCCCTAATCTGCCGCCCCCGCTATCGCTGACCCCTGCATATTTTTTTAAACCCCTAATCTGCCGCTCCATAAACCGCCGCAACCTACGTTATCCCTATGTACCCCTAATCTGCTGCCCCTAACACCGCCGACCCCTATATTATATTTATTAACCCCTAATCTGCCCCCCTCAACGTCGCCGACACCTGCCTACACTTATTAACCCCTAATCTGCCGAGCGGACCTGAGCGCTACTATAATAAAGTTATTAACCCCTAATCCGCCTCACTAACCCTATCATAAATAGTATTAACCCCTAATCTGCCCTCCCTAACATCGCCGACACCTAACTTCAATTATTAACCCCTAATCTGCCGACCGGAGCTCACCGCTATTCTAATAAATGTATTAACCCCTAAAGCTAAGTCTAACCCTAACACTAACACCCCCCTAAGTTAAATATAATTTTTATCTAACGAAATAAATTAACTCTTATTAAATAAATGATTCCTATTTAAAGCTAAATACTTACCTGTAAAATACATCCTAATATAGCTACAATATAAATTATAATTATATTATAGCTATTTTAGGATTAATATTTATTTTACAGGTAACTTTGTAATTATTTTAACCAGGTACAATAGCTATTAAATAGTTAAGAACTATTTAATAGTTACCTAGTTAAAATAATAACAAAATTACCTGTAAAATAAGTCCTAACCTAAGTTATAATTAAACCTAACACTACCCTATCAATAAAATAATTAAATAAACTACCTACAATTACCTACAATTAACCTAACACTACACTATCAATAAATTAATTAAATACAATTCCTACAAATAAATACAATTAAATAAACTAGCTAAAGTACAAAAAATAAAAAAGATCTAAGTTACAGAAAATAAAAAAATATTTACAAACATAATAAAAATATTACAACAATTTTAAACTAATTACACCTACTCTAAGCCCCCTAATAAAATAACAAAGCCCCCCAAAATAAAAAATTCCCTACCCTATTCTAAATTAAAAAAGTTACAAGCTCTTTTACCTTACCAGCCCTGAACAGGGCCCTTTGCGGGGCATGCCCCAAGAATTTCAGCTCTTTTGCCTGTAAAAGAATAAATACAATACCCCCCCCCCAACATTACAACCCACCACCCACATACCCCTAATCTAACCCAAACCCCCCTTAAATAAACCTAACACTAAGCCCCTGAAGATCTTCCTACCTTGTCTTCACCATACCAGGTTCACCGATCCGTCCTGAAGAGCTCCTCCGATGTCCTGATCCAAGCCCAAGCGGATCAGCCAATCGGATTGAACTTGATTCTGATTGGCTGATTCCATCAGCCAATCAGAAAATTCATACCTTAATTCCGATTGGCTGATAGAATCCTATCAGCCAATCGGAATTCGAGGGACGCCATCTTGGAT
The DNA here is from genome assembly GCF_027579735.1 of Bombina bombina. Lineage (NCBI taxonomy): Eukaryota > Metazoa > Chordata > Amphibia > Anura > Bombinatoridae > Bombina > Bombina bombina. Next base: position 680,296,406 of record NC_069501.1, on the reverse strand, counting down.
GACGTCCCTTAAAGGAACAGTCATTCGTCGTTCAGTCGTCGGTCCGGATGGATGTTCCGCGCTGGAGGTCTTCAGGATCCTGCCGCTTCGCTCCGGATGGAAGACCATAGAAGATGCCGCCTGGATGATGACTTCAATCGGATGGAAGATCCTCTTCTGCCCCGCTTGGATGAAGACTTTGACCGGATCATAGACCTCTTCAGCCCCCGCTTGGGCTTGGATCAGGACATCGGAGGAGCTCTTCAGGACGGATCGGTGAACCTGGTATGGTGAAGACAAGGTAGGAAGATCTTCAGGGGCTTAGTGTTAGGTTTATTTAAGGGGGGTTTGGGTTAGATTAGGGGTATGTGGGTGGTGGGTTGTAATGTTGGGGGGGGGGGTATTGTATTTATTCTTTTACAGGCAAAAGAGCTGAAATTCTTGGGGCATGCCCCGCAAAGGGCCCTGTTCAGGGCTGGTAAGGTAAAAGAGCTTGTAACTTTTTTAATTTAGAATAGGGTAGGGAATTTTTTATTTTGGGGGGCTTTGTTATTTTATTAGGGGGCTTAGAGTAGGTGTAATTAGTTTAAAATTGTTGTAATATTTTTATTATGTTTGTAAATATTTTTTTATTTTCTGTAACTTAGATCTTTTTTATTTTTTGTACTTTAGCTAGTTTATTTAATTGTATTTATTTGTAGGAATTGTATTTAATTAATTTATTGATAGTGTAGTGTTAGGTTAATTGTAGGTAATTGTAGGTAGTTTATTTAATTATTTTATTGATAGGGTAGTGTTAGGTTTAATTATATCTTAGGTTAGGACTTATTTTACAGGTAATTTTGTTATTATTTTAACTAGGTAACTATTAAATAGTTCTTAACTATTTAATAGCTATTGTACCTGGTTAAAATAATTACAAAGTTACCTGTAAAATAAATATTAATCCTAAAATAGCTATAATATAATTATAATTTATATTGTAGCTATATTAGGATGTATTTTACAGGTAAGTATTTAGCTTTAAATAGGAATCATTTATTTAATAAGAGTTAATTTATTTCGTTAGATAAAAATTATATTTAATTTAGGGGGGTGTTAGTGTTAGGGTTAGACTTAGCTTTAGGGGTTAATACATTTATTAGAATAGCGGTGAGCTCCGGTCATCAGATTAGGGGTTAATAATTGAAGTTAGGTGTCGGCGATGTTAGGGAGGGCAGATTAGGGGTTAATACTATTTATGATAGGGTTAGTGAGGCGGGTTAGGGGTTCATAACTTTATTATAGTAGCGCTCAGGTCCGCTCAGCAGATTAGGGGTTAATAAGTATAGGCAGGTGTCGGCGACGTTGAGGGGGGCAGATTAGGGGTTAATAAATATAATATAGGGGTCAGCGATGTTAGGGGTAGCAGATTAGGGGTACATAGGGATAACGTAGGTGGCGGCGATTTGCGGTCGGAAGATTAGGGGTTAATTATTTTAAGTAGCTTGCGGCGACGTTGTGGGGGGCAAGTTAGGGGTTAAGAAATATAATATAGGGGTCGGCGGGGTTAGGGGCAGCAGATTAGGGGTACATAAGTATAACGTAGGTGGCGGTCGGCAGATTAGGGGTTAAAAATTTAAATAGAGTGGCGGCGATGTGGGGGGACCTCGGTTTAGGGGTACATAGGTAGTTTATGGGTGTTAGTGTACTTTAGGGTACAGTAGTTAAGAGCTTTATAAACCGGCGTTAGCCAGAAAGCTCTTAACTCCTGCTATTTTCAGGCGGCTGGAATTTTATCGTTAGAGCTCTAACGCTCACTTCAGAAACGACTCTAAATACCAGCGTTAGAAAGATCCCATTGAAAAAATAGGCTACGCAAATGGCGTAGGGGGATCTGCGGTATGGAAAAGTCGCGGCTGAAAAGTGAGCGTTAGACCCTTTAATCACTGACTCCAAATACCAGCGGGCGGCCAAAACCAGCGTTAGGAGCCTCTAACGCTGGTTTTGACGGCTACCGCCGAACTCCAAATCTAGGCCTAAGAGAGGGGAAAATGAGAAGTAGTTCATTTATAGACAGATTGAAATGGACAAAGTGCGAAGAGTCTCACAATACTTACAATCTTTAATTAACAAGCACTGGCCTCATAAGTCTGTTATCTAGCTGTGTATTCAGAATGAGTATGCTTTTATTAATGTTAATTTGGTGTATAAAATATGTAGAAAGTGTAAAAACTATCTCAGATTAAATATGTGTACATTTTACTATTGCAAGTACTGTAAATGGAGCATATGTCCATACAGCTTGTGCAACCTCAGTTAAACACTGCAGCTGCTCAGTCTGCCAGTGGTAGCATGTATGTCAACAATGATGCAAACTGAGTCATCTCTCTATGACTGTATGTTCTCTGAGCCTTTGTATTTTTTTTCAGGTAAAAGAGCTGATTTCTTTAGGGCAATGTCCTACAAAAGGCCCTTTTAAGGGCTATTGGTAGTTTATTGTAGGCTAGGGTTTTTTTTTTTTTTAATAGGGCTATTAGATTAGGTGTAATTGTTTTTTATTTTAGATAATTTCGTTTGTTATTTTTCGTAATTTAGTGTTTGTTATTTTTTGTAATTTAGTATATTTTATTTTTTGTAATTTAGTATTTTTTATTTTTTTAATTGTAGATTTTTTTTTTTAGTAGTGTTTTTTTAATGGGTAATTTAATTTATTTAATTGATAGTTATTTTCATTTTAGTCTAATAGTAATGTTAGTTTAATTTATAGTTTAAACTTAGGTTGCTATTTATTTTAAGATAGGAACCTTGTAATTTTAATTTAAAGTTAGGGGTTGTTAGGTTTAGGGGTTAATAGTTTAATTTATTTTTTTGCGATGTGGGGGGCTGTTGGTTTAGGGGTTAATAGGTTTATTTAGTGGCAGTGATGTGGGAAGCCAGAGGTATAGGGGTTAATAACTTTGCAGTGATGTGGGAGGCCAGAGGTTTAGGGGTTAATAACTTTATTTAGTGGCAGCGATGTCGGGGAGCGGAGGAATAGGGGTTGTTATATTTATAATAGTGTGGGCGATGTTGGGGTGCGGGGGAATAGGGGTTAATAACTTTATTATAGTGGCGACGATGTCGAGAAGCGGCAGAATAGGGGTTAATAACTTTTATTAGTGGCGGTGATGTCGGGAGCGGCAGATTAGGGGTTAATAACTTTAATTTAGTGTTTGGGATGCGGGAGGGCCTCAGTTTAGAGGTAAATAGGTAGTTTATGGGTGTTGTGTTTATGAGTTTTGTGGAACAGTTTTGTTGCGCACAACTCATAACTACTGGTCTCAGATTGCGGAACGGATCATGTCGATATAGGCTGCAATGCAAGTTTTTAGCCTCACCACACAACTTGTAATGGCAGCGCTATGGAAATCCCACTCAAAAACGTAATTTTTTTGAATGCGGGACTGATGTTGCGTTACAGGCTAAAATGCTTGCAGGACAGCTAAATCGACAAGACTCATAATGGCTGCATTACTGTTTTAACGCTAAAATGGCAATTTTTTTAGCGTTAAAACACAAACGCAAAACTTGTAATCTAGGTGTATGAGAGTCACAGGGACTTGTAACTACAGATGTTAACGTCTCAGAAAACATTACTACTCAAATGAAAAAAAAAATATATAATAATAATAAACACCTCAAGAAAACAGTCTACTCTAGCATATGCAAAAGAGAAAAATTGAAAGAGGTTCAAGAAAATAAAAATAAATATATGAGTATGTTTATAGATCCTGTTTAGCAAACGTGTTTCCAAAGTGTTGCGGTTGTATTTAGTGTTTTTCTGTATTAGTATCGAGTCACAATTGATATTAAAGATATCATGTATTGGGCCATTTAACACAACTATTTGCCAGATTACAAGTGGTGCGCCATTTATCAATTTTGCTTGGGTGCAAACACCACTGGAAGTAGACTTGTATGGCACGTGGGTTTGCACACTTATTACAATGGTTTGCAAAATTAGAACTTCAGATATCACGACAGAGTTAACTTACTCTCCTCATAGACTTTAATGAAGCACACTATTAAAAAAAAATGAAAAATGAACACTTATCGCTTGAGCGCTAACCCGACACCTCGTTAGACCAACTGTGCTAAACCCGTAGTTATGCATATTTTGCATTCCAATGTTCTTCACATAGAAGAAAATATTATTTGTATTTTTTTATATATATTCAGTATATATATATATATATATATATATATACATGAAACACGGAAGTGGAATGCACTCTCAGACTAGACTGTGACCCTGCAACATGAACAGCCCTGGGTGCTCAATAGCACTCACAGTAGCTGCACTTTCCCCAGAGTCACATGCAGTTAACCCCAGACAAGTCTGGGTGCAAGGTCCATAGGGAAAATTGCAAATCAAATGAATGTAACACACAGAGAAAGTCCAGCACTCACTTGCAAGTACTCAGCTAAGAATTAAAGCAAAACTGAAAGAGTTAGTTACCGCATCTGGCCAAATGGGACAAGCCCAGGTACCATACCACGTGTCCCCCAAAACCTGGGTCCCTAATACAGCCTCTGTGTGTTATATATATATATATATATATATATATATATATAAAAAAAGATGTATTTATCAGATAGTGTTTAGATTGTTCATCTGTTTATTTTTTTTATTTTTTTAAATATATTTTTTATTGAAGTTTCAGCCAACAATGAAATACATAATACAACATTTTCCCATGCATTAGATTGACATCTAAGTATAACACACAGTGATATGATATATGGGTTATCCATGTAGCTAGTGAGGGAATAACTGTTCCAGGCAGCAAATTGAGTCAAGAGTTTTAGGGCTCACAGATATAATCATAACAATAGCAATATTAAAAGGTTGGCCTGAACCAATAGAAACCCATGCTATGTCTAGAGAGGTGTCAGATATAAATTTGGGCAGACAATGATGAAACTTCATTTTATATTTTAGTAATTGGAATCTAATCTCCACCTCTATAGGATGAGTAAAGTAGGAATTCCTGTCTTGATGTGGGGAGTTAGTATTGAGGAGGACCACAAGGAGTTCAGAGAGAACCTGAAAGAAGAGGGGTTACAGTGGGCCAGAGCCACTTGAATTATGGAGGGGGAGGGGAGGGGAAGGAAAACGCAGGGAGGGCGGAGCCTACTGTGGTGGGGTAACAGGATGAGTTTATTTATGGGACTATGTAAACTTATCAGTATACAAAAAGCCATGACCAAAATGGGGATTTGTGGGAAGCATAAGACTGTTATATAAAAAGGAGTCATAGTTAAATAGAAGGCAACTGAGTCTTAATCCAACATGTAATACGAATGGATTCGCTGTCTATAGAATGTGTGAGAGTAACCCTCAGCAGCATTATATAGTGGAAGGGACATTAGCATGTATTATATTATAGGGGCCTTCTGGGTGAGTCCCTCTCCTAGGGAAATGCCAACTATGGGCGATGTGGGAAAAAGGAGTATGGATATGACCCGCAGGCAACAAGTACCGGCGGGAAAGGGAGGAGAGGGGCCCAACAGAAACAACTCATTTGTATTAATATTAAATGCAACATAGGTAATATCATTTCCTAGGAACAAGAATATAAAGAGGAATACACACATGGTATATTGTATAGACATGAGGAGTTGCAATCAATACTGCTCTTACCATAAATTGAATTGACCATTATATAACGACAAGTAGTCCCTATTTGTACCAAAAGGTCTGCTGCACATATTTCTGAACATAGCAGTATAATATTGAAAAACAAAAACTGTTTAGGGTATATATAACATATGAACATAAAAGTTAAAATGAAGCAAACAGTCTAATAAAGAGTTGTCTAGGGGTCCTAGGGAGGATAAGGCTAGCTTAATGGAGGCACTAATAACAAGCACAATTATTAACTGTAAACAATATGCCCTGGCCTGCTCCTCCATTATGATATGAGATGTATGTCAGAAACTAATATGAAACATCTACCTCTAGATACCTTCTTATATGTTGGTACTCAGCAGTTATATAATAAAACCATATAGTTGCACATATTATTGTGTGGATGTAAGGTATAACAAACATTTGCGTGACAGAATAAGCCATTAATTAAGAACTTGTAAGTGATATAATAAAGTCATCCAACTGTATAAAACTGGGTTTTTTATATGCGTCTGCAAACAAAAATAAAGTCACAGTCTTAGAACTGCTTTTAAGGGATGGGGTGTTGTAGAATGTTTAAAACTTTAATGATGAAAGTTTATGACTTAGGGGGTTTATAGATGCGACAGTCATCCAATTCCAACGGCTATGTATCTCCCTTGATAGGGAGCAATCACTTCAAACTTGCCTTTCCTCCAGGGTAACTTGCCTTCAGATGTGCCCAGAAAGTCCACTCTCCCGAGGCTGCAGATCTCCCCACTTAGGTCTGAACATATGGGATATTGCTGCGAAATGCTGCATGGTCTCTCAGGATCTTTGCCTGCTGTAAATGACGGATCGTCATCTTGAGGACTCATTTTCACCGCGTTGTGTAGGGAACATATGTCGCTACTCTGCACAGCTGCATGGGATAAATAATCGTCGTGATCGGCCTTCCTCTGATCCTCCACCAACTCTGACATCGAGGTCTCGGCTGCATCTTCCTGGCAGGTGTCCTTACGTGGATAGAAGACTTCTTCTCCTGCACATGGCGAGTCAGAAGCCAGTGTGGCTACTAAGACAGCCTGAGTACAGGACGCAGGTGGGTACAGGCTGCTAGCTGAAGGTGTAGTGGTGGTTTCCTCAATCGGCTCCACAGAATAATGCTGCGCCATAGCATCTCTCACTGTATGCAATAAATGGGCAAATGCGCTATCCATCTTAAGCTCAAACTTCTCTAAGCAAGCAAGAAGGGCTTGAGATGCTTCGTTCTGGGTCACAGCCATTTCAGGACTGAATGCACAGGGTCTAGTATGCCGTCTCGTAGCTTAGTTCATCAGAGGAGAGGTGTATCCTATAGTAGTTGAGGCCTTCGTTGATGTGCTACGCTGATGAGAAGGAAGTTTAATCCGTGAGGTTGCGGCCTTAATTGTGATACTTTATTAATGTGTCCAGACCCCTATCTCTGGAGCCAGGCAGATTCTTCTGCTTCTTAATTGTTCTCATATAGTATTTGGGAAGTTTCAGATGTATGTTGGGTCACAAAATATATAATTAGTCCCAATATTAGTGTTAATAGCAGAGAGCTCCTTGAGAACACGTCTGGTTACTTCCAATGTTGGTTCCGCCCCCTTATCTGTTTATTTTAATGCATGTGTGTTTTGTTTGGTGCACATTTTTTTAAGTCTTAGCCCTTCCACAAGGTCTTCAGTAGCACTAACCTGACACACGTTAAATTCGATTGCACTCGAGTGAACGTGTTTACTTTAAACTTGTATTATGCATGAAAAATTAATGTGGTTGTGATATTGCGTCCACGATAACGATAGTGTGATACTTTTAATCTGGCTCTATATATGTTAAAGGAGGGGTCACCCATTGGCCATTGGACAAAAAAAGAAAGGTGAAGCCAACATTAATAAAGTTTGAACATGATTTTGCGTAAACAATGATGAGACCCCTTTGACAGCATAATGACTGTCTATGAATCTAGCCCAGTGATAACCTTTACTAGAAGCAACAACATATGCTTCTTTACTACACAGAAAAGATTACTTTGCATTTCAAAGTTTTATGTCCTTTTAATCTCGCTCCTGCACATAGAAACATAGAAACATAGATATTGACGGCAGATAAGAGCCATAGGGCCAGCAAGTCTGCCCGACCTTACCTAACAGTATAAACTTATCTAGTTCGTAGGATAGCCTTATGCTTGTCCCATGCATTTTTAAAGTGGGACTTTAAAAATCTTCTGATTGACATGTATTAAAAAGACCCCAAATAAACAGGGATTTATTAAACTTCCTAAGCTATAGTGTTCTACAAATATTTTTAAAATAATAGATTTCTCTTGATAAAAAGGTTACATGTTGTATGATCATATGTTTTTTTTTTTCAAAATGAATTTTATATAGAGGTTTATATAGCTATCCCACAGTTATACCGTACATAAATGAAATATGTGTACAGAAGTTGAATGAATGGTTCACAATGTCTACAATATTGTCATAACATTTTCTCATCTGTTACATTATTATTATTATTATTTTTATCAGGTATTTGTAGAGCACCAACAGGTTCCACAGCGCTATGAACATAGGTGGTATATAAAAAACTATTACAGGGATCAAATGGGGAGAGAGGGTCCTGCAGAGAGTTGCACTGTTGTAGTCGGCTCTTATGAAGGTGAACTACAAACAGCTGGGCTCATAGGCTTACATGCTATGGGGTTTTAGGGGATAGCAGTGGAGATAGGAAGGTTAGTGTAGGATGTAAGCGTCCCTGAATAGTAGAGTCTTCAGGGAGCACTTGAAGCTTTTAAAACTAGGGGAGATTCTTGTGGAGCGAGGCAGAGAGTTCCATAACATGGGAGTCAGTCTGGAGAAATCTTGTAGACGGGAATGTGAGGAGGTAACAAGAGAGGAGGAGAGTAGAAAATCATGAACGGAGCGAAGGGGACGGGAGGGGGAGTATCTGGAGACAAGGTCTGAGATATAGGGGGGAGCAATGTTATTGAGGGCTTTGTGTGTCAGAGTGAGAATTTTGTGTTTAATCCTGGAGGCAAGAGGAAGCCAGTGAAGGGATTGGCAGAGAGGTGCAGCAGATGAAGGGCGACATGCAAAGAAGATGAGCCTGGCAGAGGCATTCATTATGGATTGTAAAGGAGCTAGGGAGACCAGAGAGGATAGAATTGCAGTAGTCGAAGTGGGAAAGGATGAGAGAGTGGCTTAAAATCTTTGTTGTGTCTTGTGTAAGGAAATGTCTAATTTTAGCAATGTTTTTAAGGTGGAAGCGGCAGGCTTTAGCCAAGGACTGAATGTGAGGAGTGAAAGAAAGATCTGAGTCAAGTGTGACCCCAAGACATCAGGCATGTGAGGCTGTTCACCGCTCACTTAAGCAGCGCTGGTATTGGAGTGCGTTATGGAGCACAATTTTGCTCTATGCTCACTTCTTGCCTGTTAACGCCGGGTTAATAAAAACCTGTAATACCAGCACTGCAGGTAAGTGAGCGGTGAGAATAAACTGCAAGTTAGCACTGCACCCCTTATAATGCAAGACTCATAATCTAGGCGTATGTTAGGAATTTTCAATTGAGTCTGTTTAATGCTTTTTTTGCATCCATTGATATCAGAATAGAAGGGTCACCCTGAATGTTAATGTAATCTAATATCTATGTAGCTCTAATGGTGTTGTCCCTCACCTCCCTATGAGGAATAAATCCCACCTGATCCAGGTGAACTTTAGGGGGAAGAATGTGATTAATTCTATTTGCCAATATTTTTTAATACATTTTAAGGTCAGAATTTAATAGCGATATGGGCCTATAATTTTCTGGTAGGATTGGGTTCTTAATGGGTTTAGGTATAACCAACATGTGTGATTCTAAAAACGTCTTGGGGAAAGATTCTCCATCATCAATTGCATTAAATAGACTGGTTAAGTGTGGAACTATTGGAGAAGCCGCCAGGCTCTGGGCTTTTTCGAATGGAGCTTGAACGGCCGTGTTTCTGGCGAGCCTGCAGACTTGCCAGAAACAGCAGTTATGAAGCAGCAGTCTAAAGACAGCTGCTCCATAACCCTGTCCGCCTGCTCTGATGAGGTGGACAGGAATCGCCACAATTCAACCAAATCGAGTATGATCGGGTTGATTGCCCCCCCCTTCTGGTGGCCCATTGGCCGCGAGTCTGCAATTCTGAATACGGAGAGCGTATTGCTCTCCGCATTCAGCGATGTCTGTCGTACCTGATCCGCACTGTCGGATCAGGTCTGATAGACATTTGTTAAATTGGCCTCTGAGTCCTTTTGAGCAGTCTAGGGCTGGTTCTAATGCAATATTTAAATTGACCCCCAATATCACTACCCCCTTCTGAATACTCAGTACCTGATCTACCACTTCTGTAATAAAAGGAGCTTGATGTTTATTAGGACAATACAAGTTCACCAGAGTCAATGGTCTGTTAAAAAGTGTTCCAACTAGGATTATGTATCTCCCTTCTTAATCAACTTTTTTTTGTACTAATTGGAATGGTGTATGTTTGTTTATTAGTATCCCTACCCCATAATGTTTTGTTTAAGGCCAAACTGAAGTAACCATTTGGGAATTCCCTAGATGAACATCAGTGGTTCAGTGGGTCTAGCAAAATGTGTTTCCTGTACAAACACTATATCATACTGCCTCTTTTTGAAGCAGTTTAAAGCAAGTGAACGTTTAGTAGGGGAGTTTAACCCTTTCACATTTTGAATTGCGATTACTATTCTATGTTGTGACATTAGTTAAACGTGAGGAGGTAAAGCTGTTTAGTGTGTCTCGTGATTGTGTAATAAGGGTATTGCCAATATACCTGGTAAAGGGTCTCTCTCCTCTAAGGGAAAAGGGTGTGTTACATAGGGTAAAAGAAATTACATCACTGAGCATATTTTTGTAGATGTAGTACCAAAACTTGCTGATATAAACACAAGCAAATGTTAAAATCAAATAACTATAAACATAGTGATCCAAAGAATTGCAAAATATTAACCGTTTTTGACTAGATTCAAATTGTATTTTACTTTTCTTGTATATTTTGCTGGGATTCAATAACCAAAAAGTAAAGGGGTGAATATTTAGAAACAATTTAAGTAAGGAGGCTAGCTCCCTGCATGTCATCGATTTAGGATCTGTTGTCAGAATTTAAAACAAGCAAACAAAACAATAATAACAATGCAATCATTACTAGAGTGCTTGACAGCTTCCTTAATAGGAAGATTCCTTATCCAAAGGTCTCATGGAGGTTTTGGAAGTGAAGTCATCATTGTGGTTGAAGAGTTATTATCCGTGTCGCTCAGCTTAGGATGCGATGGTTGGGGTATATCCAGATTTGAGCAAAAGTCTTCTATGTCTTCAGGGGCTTGGTATATATGTGTTTGATTGTTACCAATTACTCTTATGCAGAACGGAAATCCCCATCTGTACTGGATTCCTAGGGCTCCAAGTACTAAGCCGTCAATTCATCCGTCATTTTAGACGTGGCTAAACTCGCCGTTACTCGCCGCGGGCGAAATGGTGTCCGCTGTTGCTATGTACTAATAATCCCACAATAAATAGACACGTCTAGCCCGCCGCGAGCAGTGGTGGAATATTGATAAATTTGACGCCTCGCTCGCCGCGACTAAGCTGATGTACTTAACTTTCAGTTGAATTGTCTGGCCAATTGTTAACACGTGACATGTAAGGTGTCATGAACGTCATAGTAGTCGCCGGAATAGAATTTTGCTCCTATAAATGTACAACTTTTCTAAACAACTTTATTATTGTTCCCAAATATTTGGAGAGTAATTACAGATTGCCATTCTTCAGGGGTAGATGGCAAACAAACATATCGATGAAAAATAACCATCATAGCCCCTATTACTTTGGATAAGTGGCGTGAAAAAGCAGATTGACTCATTCCAATAATGACGCTAGAAACTGCCTGAAAGGAGCCTGTTGCAAAAAAATGCAATGCAGCTAATAGTTTCAGAAGCCCCGGAATAGCTTGTGAACGAGCAGTCATCGGCTTCAAATGATCTTCAATCTCTCGATACAGGGGTAATATCGATTCACGATCAAGCCGGAATCTTTGTATGATCTCTCGGTCAGAAAGGCCGTGCAAACCAACCCGTGGAAGGAATACACGGGGGACACGAACTCTCTTTCTTCTAACGATACGATTAGCTACATTTCCAGTATTCTGTCTTCTAGCTCGGATTTGCATCATACGGAGAATAAACAAAAACAGAATTCTCTCCATAGCTGCTGAAATGAACAATGTAAGTACAATGCTGATATTACTGCCTTTTATATATGTCTAGACTGGCGTCTAGAGTGACTTTCCTATTGTTTTGTACCTTGCCCGCCACCTAAAAGGTGGCGAGGCAAAAATAACGAGGTGGGGGAGGAGATTGACGCGAGTGGACAAATGGATTTTTTAGTACATTCGTTTTTGGCGAGTTGGTGGTCAAATGTGTCTAATTACAGTAAAAAATGGAGAGGTAGCGAGGCTTGGCGGATAAGTACGCTCGCAATTTTAAAGATGTGAGTTTTAACATAATTGACGGCTTTGTACATATCAGTTTGCGAGTTTTGACGCGAGATTTGTTGCGGGTAGCTCGCTGACTGCTTAGTACATGGAGCCCCTAGTGTTTTGAGATGTTGAGTGAGATATCCTGCATCTTTTCATCTCTTCACTGTTTGCGTGCTGAGATCAGGAAAGATTTGTAAATTGCATTCTCTAAAGAAAAGAGGTTGAATTTTTCTGACTGCTGGAACTTGATTATTATATTTCTTGGAGGAGAGGGTTCTTTGGGCTGAGGTCTTAATGCCCGGTGAGCTCTATCAATGAGAATGTCACTCATGTTTTGGTCTTGTAAGATATGGCAAAATAATGCCTGCAGGTAATCTAGAATTTGGGTTGTACTCACATTCTCTGGGACTCCCCTTATACCTATGTTCTGCCTCATACCTCTGTTATTGAGGTCTTTTAGTTGTAGTTGTAATTGTATTATTGTAGATGATTGATCCTGAGATTGTTGTGCCAGGGGGTCTGTGTCATTAGAAATCGATTCAGTGACTCAAGTTGAGTAATCGATTCAAGCTGAGCAACTATAGTACCTAGACTTGAGATATCTTTTTTTACTTCGGCAAGGCCTTCTTTTATAATCTGACCAACTTGTGAAAATAGCAATGTAAAGTCCTCTTTGGTAGATAGAGCCTTAAGATCTGCTCTGGTGATAGGTGTCTGTTCATCTCCAGAGAGAATGTGCGGTGAAGTTTCAGGATCTTCTTGAGGCTCCAATATATCTAAGGATGTTTCAGTAGTGATATCAGTTGCTTTGAAAAATGCACTGAATTTTTGTCCTGCTGCACTAGGTGCCTTGGGAGTCTTATCTGTTTTATTATTCTTTCTTGAGGCCATAATGTGTGATGGTATTAGTAAGCTGTGTATTATATTCCACAATTAGGTAATTAACTATGCTGTGCAATATCACTATTTTCCTTGATATTATTAGTGTAGTCTTCAGATGTATATTAAAATGTCCACTTTTATACTTGTTCACCTTTATTGAGGATGTTGTCTATCAATGTTTACCTTCAGAATCCTTGCAGCTTGGATTATATAATTTCTTAAGTCTGAGCTATGCCTATCATATATTAAAGCTGATTTTTAGTATTCGTCTCACCCTCCTTTTTCTAACGATTTGAGAAGTAGTGTCTGTTCTCTTCTTTTATTATGTCTGTTCCATTAGACTTGTCTTTTTAGTAATTAGTTGCTTGTCCTAATATGATATTCAGGCTGTTAGATCGTTTATATCATCTGACTGTCTGAGCTTTGGCTCCTATATTAATTATAATTCATAAGTACTGGACTTGCTTAGCCTCTTTTGTCTTAAGACTATTGTGTCCTTAACATGTGTGATTGGGTGTTTGTACTTATCTGTACCGTTGCTCGTGCAGGCTTCTTTGCATGGGATCTTGCTGTGTGAAAGCTAAGATGGCAACTGCTAACAGAGCTGATCATTGCACACTTGTTGATTGTGGCTTCGGATTAGCGGTATCCACCTTTCAGTCGTTTTAGGTGGTTTCCTGAGCGAGTTTTGAGTTCCATTCACTCTATTTTATGCTGTTTGTAGCCCATTTATCCAGATGGCATGCAAAAAGTCCTGCGTTCTCACCAGAGCTTTAAAGTCATGCGGCCATATTCTAGGTTCAACGGCTCCGCCCCCATGATCGTATGTTTTATTTAATAGTTCTTTTATTTTTGATTACTTTATTATGAGTAATAAGCAAATAATTTTATATAAAATATTAGCCCAGTGTAACTATATAAATAATGGTTTTATACAGCAATAAAATGTACAATAAAATGATTTAATATTTACCCATTTTAAAAATAAGACAGATTTCTAAAGAGATGTCAAATATAAATGTCTTTTATCTCCTGTTTCTGGTATTTCATGCTGTGTGCTGCAGGACTCTATTAGAGAGGGTCATATTTGCATAGTGAAATTACTTGTATTCCAAAGAAAGCATGAGTGCCCTTTTCATCTAATTGTCCTCAAGGTAATTATTTTTAAAACTTGGAGCCCTCATGATGACTATGAAATATTAGATGACCTGTAGACTACGTTTAAGTCTTTAAGTAACTATATTAAGATCAAATCTCTCAATACAATCTTTTTCTTTTCATATAAATGCCTTTATTACCACACAGGATTAAGGATCAAAGATTAATTTCCTATTGAGTAACTTCAAACCAGGTATTGTGCATATAAATGTCATACTTATTACACTGACAACTGGAGCCATTTCTGATAGCCATGAGGTTGGAAATTATTGAGTTGACCTTTTTGTGCTAAAGTTTTTCTTGTTTTTCAGTCTCTGTTTTTAATGTATTTATTTTACACATTATTATATTGTATATTATATTGTCATATATTACAGCATGATTTTTTCCCCTCAATTAAATCTTTCTTTAAGGACAAGTAAATACATTAGATCTGCATTATGAACAAATGCATGATAACAAGATAATGCAACGGCACATAGGGGGATATTTATCAAAGCGTCAACTGAAAATACGCTTGAATCCTGCGTCGTATTTGTCACGAGATTGATCCGTCGTAGTTATCAAAGCATCAAGATCGTCAAATGTTGAAATTTGTGACATAATATACGCTCCCACGATCTCAATCCGACGCAGATCGATGCTTGCATCATTACAGATGTTTCAAATTCACATTCAACTCTATTTGATCCTTTTCCCAATTTATCAAACATTTAACAGGCACGTTCGAGTCCATTCTGACGCAGCGTCCTTAGTTTTCAATCCACCACCTATGAGGTCACTGATGCCATAGAAATCAATGGGAGTCGGAAAACACAGAAAGCTTATGTTCGATGCTGCAAGAGAATAAAGTATATTACATAATAAAAGTAAATTAGAAACTTTATTAAAATTGTATACACTTTCTAAATCAAACAACATTATTGCTCCACATTTGGTGCACTAGTAGATATATAAAAATGAAAAATACATTACTACTTATGGATTAGGTTACAACTTTGTCTCTCATTACAAAGCAAGAAGACAATATTATTTCTCCAAATTTGTTACAAAGTTTTGCCCCAAACTTGTTGCACTAATAGATATAGAGATAAAAATGAAATAAATACACAACATAATATAGCTAACTTACGCCTAGATTTCTGCGGTTGCCGTCAAAAGCAGCGTTAAGGGCTCCTAACGCTGCTTTTGGCCGCCCGCTGGTATTTAGAGTCAGCCATGAAAAGGGTCTAATGCTCACTTTCAAGCCGCAACTTTTCCATACCGCAGATCCCCTTACACCAATTGTGTATCCTATCTTTTCAATGGGATCTTCCTAACACCGATATTTAGAGTCTTGGCTGAAGTGAGCATTAGACCCTCTACCGACAAGACTCCAGCCGCAGAAAAAAGTCAGTAGTTAAGAGCTTTATGGGCTAACGCTGGTTTACCAAGCTCTTAACTACTGTGCTCTGAAGTACACTAACACCCATAAACTACCTATGTACCCATAAACCGAGGTCCCCACACATCGCCGCCACTATAATAAATATTTTTAACCCCTAATCTGCCGACCGCACACCGCCGCCACCTACATTATCCATATGAACCTCTAATCTGCTGCCCCTAACATTGCCGACACCTACATAATATTTATTAACCCCTAATCTGCCCCCCCCTCAACATCGCCGCTACCTACCTACACTTTTTAACCCCTAATCTGCCGACCGGACCTCGCCGCTACTCTAATAAATGTATTAACCCCTAAAGCTAAGTCTAACCCTAACCCTAACACCCCCCTAACTTAAATATAATTTTAATCTAACAAAATAAATTAAATATTATTAACTAAAGTATTCCTATTTAAATCTAAATACTTACCTGTAAAATAAACCCTAATATAGCTACAATATAACGAATAATTATATTGTAGCTATTTTAGGGTTTATTTTTATTTTACAGGCAACTTTGTATTTATTTTAACTAGGTACAATAGCTATTAAATAGTTATTAACTATTTAATAGCTACCTAGTTAAAATAATTACCAAATTACCCTTAAAATAAATCCTAACCTAAGTTACTATTAAACCTAACACTACACTATCAATAAATAAATTAAATAAATTAACTACAATTACCTACAATTAAATAAACTAAACTAAATTAAAAAAAAAACACTAAATTACAAAAAATAAAAAAGTTTACAAGAATTTTAAGCTAATTACACCTACTCTAAGCCCCCTAATAAAATAACAAAGCCCCCCCAAAAAATATTTCCCTACCCTAATCTAAATTAAAAAAGTTAAAGGGACAGTATACACTCATTTTCATATAATCGCATGTAATAGACACTACTATAAAGAATAAGATGCACAGATACTGATATAAAATTCCAGTATAAAATGGTTTAAAAACATACTTAGAAGCTTTCAGTTTAACTCTGTTGAAAAGGCAGATGGAAAGCCCACTGCAAGTGGGAAATAAGACACTCCCCCCCTCCCTCTTCTTTTGCATATGAAAAGACCCTTTACACAAACAGGAGCAAGCTGGAGAAGGTAGCTGACGGTATTCAAATAAAACTTTGGGGCTTGGTTAGGAGTCTGAAAATCAGAGCAATGTTATTTAAAAATAAGCAAAACTATACATTTTTAAAAAAAAAAAAAACTTTATGGGCTATATAAATTGATCATCTACAAAACATTTATGCAAAGAAAAAATGAGTGTATAATGGCCCTTTAACAGCTCTATTACCAGCCCTTAAAAGGGCTTTTTGCAGGGCCAATCAGATTAATCTTGCATTCTATTGGCTGTTCCGATCAGCCAATAGAATGCGAGATCAATCTGATTGGCTGATTGGATCAGCCAATCCGATTGAACTTGAATCTGATTGGCTGATTCAATCAGCCAATCAGATTTTTCCTACCTTAATTCCGATTGGCTGATAGAATCCTATTAGCCAATCGGAATTCAAGGGACGCCATCTTTGATGACATCATTTAAAGGAACCTTCATTCGGCGAGTAGGCATCGGGGAAGAAGGATGGATCCGCGTCGGCTGGAAGAAGATGGCTCTGCTCCGGATGGATGAAGATAGAAGATGCCGCTTGGATGAAGATGTCTGCCGGTTCAGATGTCCTCTTCTGCCCATATAGGATGAAGACTTCTGCCACTCCTGATGTCCTCTTTTGGTCCATCGTTGCCCGGCTGGGTGAACACGACTCAAGGTAGGGAAATCTTCAGGGGGGTAGTGTTAGGTTTATTTAAGGGGGGTTTTGGTTAGAGTAGGGGTATGTGGGTGGTAGGTTGTTATGTTGGGGGGTGGTATTGTATTTTTTTTTACAGGCAAAAGAGCTGATTGCTTTGGGGCATGCCCCGCAAAAAGCCCTTTTAAGGGCTGGGAATAGAGCTGTTAACTTTTTTAATTTAGATTAGGGTAGGGAATTTTTTTTTTTTGGGGGGGAGGGCTATGTCATTGTATTAGGGGGCTTAGAGTAGGTGTAATTAGCTTAAAATTCTTGTAAACTTTTTTTTATTTTTTGTAATTTAGTGTTTGTTTGTTTTTTAATTTAGTTTAGTTTATTTAATTGTAGGTAATTGTAGGTACTTGTAGTTAATTTATTTAATTTATTTATTGATAGTGTAGTGTTAGGTTTAATTGTAACTTAGGTTATGATTTATTTTACAGGTAATTTGGTAATTATTTTAACTAGGTAGCTATTAAATAGTTAATAACTATTTAATAGCTATTGTACCTAGTTAAAATAAATACAAAGTTGCCTGTAAAATAAATATCAATCCTAAAATAGCTACAATATAATTATTCGTTATATAGTAGCTATATAAGGGTTAATTTTACATGTAAGTATTTAGTTTTAAATAGGAATACTTTAGTTAATAATATTTAATTTATTTTGTTAGATTAAAATAATATTTAATTTAGGGGGGTGTTATGGTTAGGGTTAGACTTAGCTTTAGGGGTTAATACATTTATTAGAGTAGCGGCGAGGTCCGGTCGGCAGATTAGGGGTTAATAAGTGTAGGTAAAGTAGCGGCAATGTGGGGGGGCAGATTAGGGGTTAATAAATATTATGTAGGTGTCGGCAATGTTAGGCACAGCAGATTAGGGGTACATAGGGATAATGTAGGTTGTGGCGGTGTACGGAGCGGCAGATTAGGGGTTAAAATATAATGCAGGTGTCAGCGATAGCGGGGGCGGCAGATTAGGGGTTAATCAGTGTAAGGTTAGGGGTGTTTAGACTCGGGGTTCATGTTAGGGTGTTAGGTGCAGACTTAGAAAGTGTTTCCCCATAGGAAACAATGGGGCTGCGTTAGGAGCTGAACGCTGCTTTTTTGCAGGTGTTAGTTTTTTTTTCAGCCCAAAATGCCCCATTGTTTCCTATGGGGGAATCGTGCACGAGCAACACTGGTATTGAGAGTTGAAGTGTTAGTAAATATGCCTGTACGCTCCCTTTTTGGAGCCTAACGCAGCCCTTCAGAGAACTCTAAATACCAGCGTTGTTTAGAAGCAGCGCTAGAAAAAAAAGACGCGTAGCTAACGCACCCCTTTGGCTGCAAACTCTAAATCTAGGTGTTAAATCTATTTGCACCATGTTTAAGCCATGTAACACAAGTCTTACTCTCCACTCCTCACCAAATTCAGTGCAACACTTTTCACATCAATTTTGACACAAACTCCTAAACAACCCATTTTCAACTACTTTTGATTGGAATATGCATAATCACATGATTTATAATATCAGCCAATCTGATTCAAATATACATTTTAAACTATCACTAACTAATCAAATTGCTTGATACTTGTGTCATTAATCACTCATCAGAACTTGTAAGTGCCATTTGTTACATTGTGTATTATACTTTGAAAGTATGTATATGTGAAATTAGTTTTAAAGGGACAGTCAACACCAGAATATTTCTTGTTTAAAAAGAAAGATAATTCTTATTACCCATTCCCCAGTTTTGCATAACCAACACTGTTATAGAAATACACTTTTTACTGCTGTGATTACCTTGTATCTAAGCCTCTGCAAACTGCCCCCTTATTTCAATTCTTTTGACAGACTTGCATTTTTGCCAATCAGTGCTGACTCCAGGGTAACTTCACGTACATGAGCTCAAAGTTATCTAGATGAAACACATGAACTAATGCCCTCTAGTGGTCAAAATGCATTCAGATTAGAGGCAGTCTTCATGGTCTAAGAAATTAGCATATGAACCTCCTAGAATTAGCTTTCAACTAAGAATACCAAGAGAACAAAGCAAAATTGGTGATAAAAGTAAATTGGAAAGTTGTTTAAAATTACATGCCCTATTTAAATCATGAAAGTTTTTTTTGGACTTGACTGTCCCTTTAAAGAAAAACATTGATGCTGACATTAGGACACATAGTGAAATATTTTAGACAATGATTTTAAAATTCAAATTGATGTTTGATTCAATATAATCTTAAGCTGATAGCTCAAAGGGATAGCCCACCTAACAGTAAACTGTCATGAATCAGATACAGCAGAAATTAAAATCACCTCTTTACTGTTATGATATTTTCAGTGTATTTATTCCTTCTCTTGAATTTCTTTTTCAGTAAGAAATATCCTCTTATATCTTTTATAACACCTGTGGGTGGTTTTAAAAACTAGATTGCAATCAGGAGGGGTTACACAGGTACAGAGAGAAAACTGGCCCAGCTCTTAAAATATTCTTTGATTGCAAATAAATGCATATGATACCCTGATTACATGTTATATTTACAATTATTCCTGCTCAGAATAATAATAAATTTATACTATATACATATAGTGGTATAAATAAACACAGAGATAAGAAAGACAACATTGTTTACAGCAAAAAAAGGAATTTAGGGAGATGTAAATATGTTTGCAAAAGATTTCTGACATAACACACACACACACACATATATATATATATATATATATATATATATATATATATATATACAGTATATATATACAGTATATATATATATATAATAAATTAAGCGTGGAGGTAGGGGAGGAAGGGGAGTATGTCCCCGAAACGTCACGCTTGATTTATTAAAATATTTACTCAAAAGACCAGAGAGTGCCTTCCTTCATTCGTATACTTACCTGCTGGCACCCTGGCATTCATTAATTTTGGAAGTGAGAGTGCTCTCTTTGAACAGTATACAGGTATACCTCACTTTACAGCGCTTCACTTTACAGCGCTTCGCTAATACAGCGCTCTGTGGAGCTGAAGTTCAACCTCCAAGTATTTTGAAACAGTGCTGTAATCATTGTGATATTGCAAGAAAGGTGACTGGCTTCATTTTGTTATGCTTAGTTCACTCTGTTTACAGCATTACAGTGCAATTGGCAAATTGTACTACCGTAATTGTCACTATTTTACAGGTACAGTATTTATTGAATACTTGCTGTGCTAGTGTTAAACTAAATGTAGCACTATTGCACACCTAATATATGTTAGTTCAAGCATGTTTTCAAGTTTTTTAAACACACTGGCAAGTGAAAAGAAAGCTAAAACTGCCTTGTTTCACTTTAAGGCGGTTTTCACTTTACAGCGGGGCTCCGTTCCCTAACCCGCTGTATGAGCGGGGTATACCTGTATATATATAAGTATGTACAAATTCTAGCATTAATAATAATTTATAAAATAAAAAATGAGATAAAAGCATATCATGACTTCTAGAAATACAAATACACATTAATTTATGTGAAAGTATCATATAACAGATAAATATAAAAATATTGTTTGTTGAGGTATAAATGTAACTATTTTTTGGACATTAACAGATGAAAAATAAAAGATTAGCTTTAGACACATGTGTTTGTTCATAGACAGTAATGGAATATTATAAATTAGGTTGGGAAAAAACAGAATAACTGCAACATCGATGACTGTTAGTTAACAACAGTCCGATGATCATCGTGGGAATTCTGCAGCGTAATTGTTGCAACCTTGATCCGACCTAGTTATCAAAGCCTACAGACCGGCAAAAGTTGAAATTTGTGAAGTAACATACGATCCGCCGGTCTCAATCTAACGCAGATCAATGCTTACGTCATTACAGATGTTCCGAATACACATTCGGCTCTATCTGACACTTTTTCCCATTTATCACATTTTTAACAGGTACACTCGTGGCTATTTCGACCCAATATACCTGGTTTTCAATCCGCCACCCTGGAGGCCACGGATGCCATAGAAATCAATGGGAGTCTGAAAGCAGCGAAAACTTATGTTTGATGCTGCCAGACATCCCATTGATTTATATGGTTGAAACGTTTACATCTAACACCCTAACATAAGCCCTGAGTCTAAACACCCCAAATCTGCCACCCCCGACATCGCCGCCACCTACATAATGTTATTAACCCCTATTCCACTGCTCCCCAACATCGCTGCAACCTAAATTAAAATATTAACCCCTATCCCGCCACTCCTGGACCCCGCCTCCACTAAATAAACATATTAATCCCTAAACCTCTGGCCTCCCACATCACTACCACTAACTAGACCTATTAACTCCTAAACTGCCAGTCCCCCACATCGCCATAAACTAAATTAAGCTATTAACCCCTAAACCTAACAACCCACTAACTTTAAATTAAAATTGCAACATCCCTATCTTAAAATCGATTTAAACTTACCTGTAGAATTAAAATAAACTATTTTTAAACTATTAATTAACCTACCCTAACTATTATCCTACAATTAAATTAAACTACCAATTAAATAAACTAAATTACATATTAAAAAAAACCTAACCCGACTCAAATTATTTAAATATACTATTTAACCTTATTAAAAATTACTAAATTACAAAAAAAATAAACGCTAAATTACAAAAAATAAAAAAACACTAAATTACGGAAAAATCTAATAATTAGAAAAAGAGATAAAGAACCCTTATTATTCCAGCAATAGACTATAGCACATACATATTGAACTAAACCATCAGTAAAGCAATAAAGAGACACTATCTCAGTAGTAAATTTCAGCAGAATGTATATATTTGATTATCAACCAAGGTTAACAGAAGAACTAGGTAAAGTCTTAGATTGAGTCCATTATTCCGGATAAATCATTCAAAAGAAAAGAAAAGCATCACACATGATGTGTATTTGTAATCCAAATTTGGTGAATGAAAAGTTCATGCAGGCACAGCACTATGCCTCTGTGACATCACACGCCAAGCAGGACGCCTGTCAGCACTCCTCTCCGCAGCACTACCGCTGTTTCCAGCTCTCCCCAGACTCTTACCTAACCGGATTAACTTGCCTCTATCTAACCAGGTACCTAGCCCATACAGGTTGTATATCGTTACACTATTATCTGTGGCCATGTATTTTACTCATATGCGCATAATCATATTTTAAACACTGTGTTACATTTTTGCCTGAAAATAAGCTCATCTGTTAGTTTGCTGTATTCCATTCCTCATATCATGCTGCAGCAGCCATAGCCTAGCTGTGAGCCTAATTATTCCCATATCAACTGCTACTTGTGTGTATGTTGGACTATTACTTATTACTAAGAGGTAATTCCTATGTAACTGCCCACTACACAACTTGCTACACCAACTTATTTATGTGCATTCAGTGGCTGTGGTCCAACTTTTAACTTGTCTCATTACAGGCATTGCCTGAGACCTCACACTCTGTGACTTAAAGCAAAACCTACACTGATCATGGAATAAAATATTTATATCCTGTATCATCTACATCTACATTTATCTCATAATGAGCATATTGTTACTTCAGGTTCCAAGTAGAGTATGGTAGAACTATATTACATAGGGTCAGGACGAACGATGCTACTTTACCATGGTAATCCATCATCCAATGTTGTATTTATAAAAGAATTGGGAAGAGATTTCCCACTGTGGCACCAGAACTCCTTCTTGACCCCTCAGTGTCATTGCATCAAGCGTGTAGATCCACTTTGTTTCTCTTCTCAACAGAGCCTTGGCTCTATCTCAGCCCCTAAACATGGGTGGGATGTGATCAATGAGCATAGTCCTGATGCTCGAATCGATACTCCATATTTCTTTTCACAAAAGTGACATGCCACCGGTTGTTCAGAGTCACCTTTCTCAAAGGCTTTTCTGATTGCCAATCTGTGATTGGCCATTCGGTCTCTGAACAAAGTTATCGTCTTGCCCACATAAAACAGGGAGCATGGACATATGAGAATATATATCACATGGTCACTAGTACATGACAACCGATGGTTGATTTTAAATCTTTTATTTTAATGAGGGTGTTGAAATGAGAATCCTCTGAGCATACTGTTGCATGTGACGCAATCACCCCATTGGAAACATCCTTTCTTTCCAGTTTTTAACCAGAATGCTTTCTGGTAACACTTCACCGGATCAGATTCTATCAGTATGTCAGGTAAGTTTTGTGCGCATCGATATGCCATCTGGGGGGGATCTGTGTGCTGGAATGGTAGGAATTTGTCCACTCTAATCAATTCCCAGCATTGCCTCAATGAGGCATCCAACACCCCGTGAGATGCATCAAACATACTTACAAAGTTCATCCGTTCAGGTTTAGGTGTTACTACTGATCTCCTAATTAGCTAATCTTGAGTGTGCCCCAGAACCACCTCTTTGGTGTTCTGTACAAGTTTATCATCATAGCCTTGCTGTTGTAGTTTATCCCCCATCATATTGAGTTGTTCTAGCATCACAGACTCCTTTTTATTGTTCCTCACGATTCTGGTGAGTTGAGATGTGACTACCCCCCATTTTTAGTGTATGGGGTGGCAACTATGTGCCTCAAGGAGAGAGATTATATCAGTAGACTTGGTATAAAGAGATGTACGAAACCTACAGTGTTATTTCTCATTTATTTTCATTATGTTCAAGTCCAAAAAGTGAATGTTCTTATCTGAGAAATCTAATTTAAAGTTAAAGGGAGATGTCAGTCCATTAAGATTACCACGCCAAATTAAAAACTCGTCGTCAATATAACAAGTGTAGAAAACAACTTCACTGGATTCAGATAAAGACATGATATTACTTTCGTACCATGCCATTTATAAGTTTATGTATGTGGGTGCCATGTTTGATCCCATGGCAGTAGATAAGATCTGCAGGTAGAATGTGGACTTAAATTTAAAGTAGTTTTTTTTTTTTAAACAAAATTACAATATATCTAGTAAAAATCTGATGTGTGGACCATTGTAATACTTATTGTTGGTGACTATGGACCGGACAGCCTGCACACCACCATCATGAGGGATGGAGGTGTACAGGCTGTCCACGTCCATGGTGACCAGTAAGTCTCCCTCTCTCAGACAGTCAGCTGAATTCAATATAGTGATGAGACTAGGGGCATCCTTAAGATATTAATCAGTGTGCTTCATGACTGGTTGAAGAAAATGATCTACAAATTTCACTGTGTTTGAGAGGAGGGAGTCCCTGGCAGATACAATGGGTCTGCAAGGGGGGTCAATCAATGTCTTGTGTTCTTATGGTAATAGATATAGCACTGGTATCTTAGGAAAATCAGTGGTTAAATATGTTAGCTGGGACTCATTAATATATCCAGCTTCACATGCAGATCTCAGGTACTGATCAATGCCCCTTTTGAACCCTTGAGTGGGATTTCCTCTTAGTTTAATGTATGTTGAAGTGTCTGATAATTGGCGTAAAGCTTCATTTCTATATTGTGAATAATCCATTACAACAATATCACCACCTTTGTTGGCAGGGTGTATGATGATATTGTCATCATTGTTTAGGCATTGAATAGCTTTCAGTTCCCCATCAGTCTAATTCGGGTATGTTTTCACATTTTGATTGACATAGCCATGACACATCATGCATGTGAAGCTTTTAATGGATGGGTTGGTAACAGGGAGTTCAAAGGTAGAGGGGGTCTTAGATGGTATAATAGCGGTTGTCTCTTGTGTCTTATCCTTAAAGAAATCTTTTAGTTTCAATTGTCTTTGTAGCTTATGAAAATCTACTACTTTCTCAAAGTATCATCCTTAGGAGTAGGCACAAAGGACAAACCACGACCGAGGAGACTACATTCATTTTCTGACAAAGCCCTACTACTCAGAATAAATATGATAGCTACCTTTTCTTTGTTGGTTTTCATTTTTCCATAGACCCCTCTCCTAATTGGGTTTTGTTTATGTTTCCTCCTATTGATGGTTTGGCTACAGCTCTGGTGACTATCCTAGAAAAAAGAATCACGTCTGATTGTGCATTTAGGGTCTCTGTACCTGCTCTATTTCTATTTTAATGATCTCCCTCTAATGAGTCACTGAGTCACCCCCACTACTGTCAATGGACTCAAGCAAATTTTTAGGGCACAAATTTCTCTATCTGCGATATTCTCCTTCACTTTCTTTCCTATAGAGCCATTTATACACCCGCCACTCTCTGTAGTCAGTATCTACAGTCTTCAATTTTTTGTTCTTGAATGATATTAAGTTGTTTTTGTACTTTGTCACTAAGGTGTCTATTTTTTTGACCCAGTCTTGTGTTTAGTCTTCAGTAATAATGTGGTAACTGTATTGTTTTATCTGTTCAATTTCAAATTTCATCCTACCCTCTAATTTGTCTACTTCCTCTATGACCAATAGCATAAGGTCATAGGAACACTTGTTCAAGATTGAACACCAATTGCTGCAAAACTCTGAACTAGATCTTCCTAGTGTTGGAATATTTTATTCTAAATCCTCCAGGGATTTGTTTTCTTTTGTAATAACTGGATAAATAAATGGCATATAGGTGGTAATCTATTGCTTTTGTTCTCATATTCAATAGCTTATTGTATATATTAATAGGGGTGTCACCCCTCAACTCACTCAGATCTGAGTCCACTTTGATCCTCTCTGCGTCCTCATCCGTGTACATGAATGTGTCCGTGTTGACATCCTCATTTTCAAGAGGTAAGCTGCATGGTATTGCTACCGCCAAAGCATCCATTATGAGATATAAGTCCTTAATTCAGACTAAAAAACAGTGTTAGAAGATAGGAGAGTTATTCCTGTGGTGAGTAAACACAACAATTTTCCAATAGAATGCTCAAAAAGGTCGGGTGCAATATTCAGATATAGCATATCGATCATACAATAAGATCTGCACTCCTCAAATTCATTTTCGCCAAGGTGCTATCAGAGATTGTAGATATCTATAAAGAAGGAAATCACTCACTGGACTTTGCTTCTATAAAACATAGCTTTTATTACAGCCTGAACAAAGTTATCGTCTTGCGCACATAAAACAGGGAGCATGGACATATGAGAATATATATTATGTGGTCACTAGTACGTGACAATCGATGGTTGATTTTAAATCTTTTATTTGATTGAGGGTGTTGAAATGAAGATCCTCTGAGCATACTGTTGCATGTGATGCAATTGCCAGATTGGAAACATCCTTTCTTTCCAGTTTTTAACCAGGATGCTTTCTGGTAACACTTCACTGGATCAGATTCTATCAGTATGTCAGGTAAGTTTTGTGCACATCGATATGCCATCCGTGGGGGATCTGTGTGCTGGAATGGTAGGGATATGTCTACTCTGATCAATTCCCAGCTTTGCCTCAATGAGGCATCCAACACCCTGTGAGATGCATCAAACATAGTAAGAAAGTTCATCCGTTCAGATTTAGGTGTAACTACTGATCTCCTAATTAGTTAATCTTGAGTTTGTCCCAGAACCATCTCTTAGCTTTTCTGTACCAGTTTATCATCATAGCCTTGCTGTTGTAGTTTACCACTCACTAGTCATTTTAGACTAGATTTGTTTTTTTATCATTAATGGAAATGATGATGAAGTGAAACAATTTTGTAATTATTTGAATTATAACGAATGTGGTATTTCATTTACAGGTGAGTTTGACACAAAATCCATTAAGTTTCTAGATTTAGAAATTAAAGGAGATCATATAAATGGTCAAATAAATACCACACTATACAGGAAATTAACAGCTGGAAATACAACTTTGGAATTTAACTCCTGTCATCTGAAACATGTGATTAAGGGAATTCCCAAAGGGGAATATATTAGAGCTAAAAGAAATTGTAGTACAGAAGAGGATTATCAGCAGCAAGCATCTATTATTACTAACAGATTAATAGATAGATGATACAATTTAGAATTACTCAGTCAAATCAAACATGAGGTTGAGTTGATCCCTAGAAATAATCTGCTCAAATATAAGGATCCTTCACAAAGGAAGAAACAACAAAATAAACTGAAATTCATTACGACTTACAGCAATGATTATTATAAAGTATGTAATATTATTAAGGAATCACTTCCTATATTATATATAGATCCTATTATTAAAGATATACTGGGTAGTGGCTGCCATTTTGTGACAAGGAGAGTTAAAACCCTAGCTAATTCTTTATCTCCTTCAGATCTACCATCTAAGTCTAAAAGCACCTGGCTAAAAAAGAACACAGGTTTCTTTAAATGTAGACGCCCGATTTGCAAAACATGTTTTCTTGTTTTGGAAGGTTCAAAATTTAAATCAAACACTACAGGTCAAGAACATGATATCCAATTTTTTTTTTTTTTTTTATAATCAAAGTTTTTTATTGAGGTAATATCAAATATACAAAACATCAAACAGTATACATTCAGCGTCTTGCTATAATACATAGCACATATGTTATTAATAAAACATTGGCTGTAAATACAAAATACAACTTTTACATTCTGAGTTTACCTCTTTTCTATTTCGTTTCCTATGTCATAACACAAAAAAGAGTCTTTCAGTAATTCAAGCATCCTGAATAACTTATACATCCGATAGAGTGATAGACTAAACATAATATAAAAGTGTATTTATTATCTAAAACTATACATAATATAGGAAAACATAATATGTTGCTCCTATTTGATAGATACGGTAGGTAAACAGGTTATGAAATATGTAATAAACCGTCATCAGATTCTAGATATATAAGGAAAAGGAATAGGAGCAACTTATGACAATATAATAACGACAGCGGATAAATACCGCTGATTTGTTCACAAAGAATAGGGGTGAACAATAGCCAAGTAGCTGAACAAGAGCAACCATTGCGGATGAACACCGCTTATTTGTTCACTTACAGTATGGGTGAACGGTAGTTAAAGGAGAGGGCGGTGGCGGGGGGGGGGGGGGGGGAGGGCGGAGCCATAAGTTATATTGGAGCCAACAAGTTTCCCAAGTTGTTATCGGGATGGCTGAGCTTTATAGGTATACTTAAGTAAAAACCTAACAAAAATCCCTGGGCTTTTGTGTATAAAATGAATAAAATTGCAGTCTGGAGCAATTATTCTCAAAGAGGGGTATTAGAATGTATGCACTATGAGATATAAGACAAATGATGGCATACATGGTATATAATGAGATATAGGGGGCTTCCAGATGAGTTTAAGTTATATTGGAACTACTAGTTTCCCGGATTGCCAACATTATAGCTAAACTCTATAAGTATACTTAAATAAGAATCTGATATTAGTCCCTGGGTTTTTATGTATAGAATGCACAAGATTACAATCTGGAGCAGTTATTCTCAAAGAGGGGTATCAGGATACCTGTAATATGAAATATGAGACATATGGTATGATACATGGTATAAGATAATATATAGGGGGTTTCTAGAGGAGCTCCCCTCCTGGGGAGATGTCACCTACTGGCGATAAGGGAAAAGGGAGTAGGGGTATGACCCACAGGCAATTAGTACCGGCGGGAAAGGGAGGAGAGGAGCCCAACAGAAATAAAACTGTGTGTGTAGGAGCAAAATAGCGGATAAACACATCCGAGAAAATTCACCAAAATGAGTGAATAAGAGTGATCTAATATAGAGTCACCTCCCCTCCAGAATAAATGTATAGGGAAGATAACAAAATAGACTTTACACCTTAGAATATAGTCTTTCCTTAGAACATAGCATTTAACATCAGATCAACTCCTCTGAAAGTTGAAGGAAGGGGAATGGGGGGGGGAGGAAACAAAAATCAGAACAGAACCCCTTAAACTAGGAAACTCAACCCAGGGGTCGCTACAAGCTGCTCAACGGTGACCAACTCAGACTTAAGTTAGAGGTTATGTATCAACAGTCGCACCCATAGTATATATACAAATAATATTACAGCATAGACACATCATATACATGAGATATTTGCAAAATTGATGTTTTCCTCCGGGTACGGGCCTTATACCCAGAGATGGCTATGTTGTATTAATGAAGAGGCAATCCCTAGTGATACATATGAGAATGCCGCAATACCATGAGTGCTAGTGTCCCTACGTATGCACTAAATTACATGACTATACGAACTGTTGTAAAAGACGTACAGCTACGATACCTTGACTGTATCTATAATGAGGGATGAAAATACTAAGTGTGGTCAACCGTTTGTTAGATTCTGAATATATGGGAGTAAACAGTTTCCTATTCATAAAAAGCAGGAATTACCCATTATTAACATTTACAACAAGATATAACACTCAAAATTGGTATAGATAAGTTATCTATTCAACTGAAAGAGAGGTTATAAAGTTGGGCGTTAATGTAAGGAGTCTTAGTGGTACCCATAACAATACCAGTACTAAAAGGCCAGCTACAGTAATTGAGACGTGAACTCCACTCCTATTATAGTAAATAAATGCTAATGTCCTATACAGACTGTCATGATGTGGAGAATTAGGTTTTGTGCTAAAGCTATACTTTACCTATTCTAATACATGTGGCCCTTACCATAGGTATATAGCATAAAATGTATAGGGCATGGATTTTGTCACTGTAGTTTATATCTGTGAGAAGATAGTGATGGACCTGAATGAACAGTTTAAATTGTGTCTTATGGGTTGTAACAGTAAACTGGGAGGTGTGAGGAACCCTGTATGGAGTTCACCACCAACCAAAAACTTCTATGCATAAGATTTTATCAAGCATTACAAAACATAGAACTAGCACAACAATCTAACGCAGTGTTATCAATATACATTGCAGAAATATTGAAGCAAACTTGAACTAGAGCTATACCTTAAATTTTCTAATACATTTGTCCCTTATAGTATGCATGGATCATATAATGCACAGAGCATGAATTCTATCACTGTATTTGATATCTTTAAAAAGATAATGAAAAACATGAATGATATAATCACCATCTGTAAAGAAAATCTGAATATTGGGAGAAGGCACACACACTATACAACTCTCAGCTGTCAATGAGGGTCACACTCTTTTAAGGATCAGACATCAGATCCAACAGTCGTCATCTGAGTGGTGAATTTAAGATCAGTGTCCCAAGGTAGAACTCTGTTAATGAGTAGAAAGTCTTAGGAGATTTTACCTAATGTCTGTCTTAATGCAAACCTCATGACTGGTTGATAGAGCGACTCTCCTCCTTGTTTTATTTAATGTAAGGATAGCGGCTTTGGTAAAATCTGCTGCAGTTTGTTACAGGTCAATGGCTAGAAGGCTAAATACAGTTGCGGATTAATCATATTCCAGTATCTTATAGTAGCTGGACAAGAAATAAATAAATAAATCTTTCTTTACCCCACTCCGGTTTTAAGGTCCGATGTCTGACACACATGTACCTGCAGCTCGCGCTGCAACACCAGATGGCTCCTGTCTATGGCGAGTGAAGAGGAAGGCGAGGCGGGACTCAGAATAAGTGTGCTATCTCTCGACCGCCCAGACACAGGGCCTCCGCGGGAGGCCAGGAGATTAGGAGGTTCCCAGCCGCAGAAGTCAATCGCCCCTCCATGATCTAGGAGACAGCGCAAGCGAGACAGTATCTGCGCTGGTATAGAGGTAGGTTCTGGCTCCTCAATGCTGCAGTTGTAGTTCCACATGGCCGCTGTGCTATGTGAGGACTCTTCGGCGGTATTGAATGCGGCTCGGCCGACTGGCGGGATAGTCCCCTTCAAATTTCTTGAGCTAGGGAAGGCGGTCAGATGGCGGAATTCTATGAGGGACTCCCTCTGCGTGGGTAGTAGTTCAGCTTTCCATATCTCAGCGCCGGCCAATTCCTCTAGCTTAGAGTCATTGTGAAGCAATGCAGGACACCTAGTAACACGGGGTATTTTAGTCATAATATCTGCTATAGTCTCCGTTGCCTGTACCTCGTAAAGAATAGGTTGTTCTGAACAGGTCGGAGGGTTTGTGTTGTCCAGACTATCCTGCATTGGGCAAAACGGTTGCGCCATAGCGATCCTTAGACAGGCAGTAATGTCTTCATATCCAGCCGACATTTGTGTAGCGAGATCCTGCAGAGCCTCATATATGGTCGACGAGGCCAGCTCCATATTAGAAGTCATATCAGTAGAAGGCCTCATAAGCCTGGGCCTTTCCTAGTCTGCTATTGGAGTCAGGGGTATAAGCTGGCATAAAACCAAAGTGTGGAGGTCAATTAACATTGTAGGGGTTATTCTACTTTCAGAGGATTGTTCTTAGGAAGAGCTGCTGAAATTTAGCTCCAATTAGCCGTTATATTAGATAAATTTCTCCTGGAGCTTTTTAAAACACGTCCTCCATGCTTGGTTGATGGCTCCGCCCCCCGATATCCAATTTTTTATTAATTGCTCTACTACACATGTAGTGTATTTATTGACATTCCAAATTTGTTGGAAACAGTACACTGGAAAAACCAAACGCTCTCTAAAAGATAGATTTTTACAACATTTAAGATCAATAGAGGATTTAGAATCTGACACTCCAGTAGCCAGTATAAGGATTGTTCTCCACAAATAGAAGGTGTGCACAGGTAGACAACTATGCAGTGATCAAGTGCGCAGGCACAAAACATGTTTGCAAGTCTTCCTGTTCACATTGCTATGTGAATTTTCTTTTTGCTATTTTTTGTATACCGTGCTACGGTCTCTGTTTTTAATGTGGTATAATAAACTTGGAAGTTTTACATAAGCAGTATTGTCTTTGTCTGTATGCGCTATTACCATTTTTTTAACATATAATTGCCTCTGTGTTTAGCAGACACTTTTGAATAGCTGCAGCAGTAACTCACTCTCCATTGTGCCGGGTAGCTGAGGTCAAGGTTCGCAACGGACAACACCGGGGAACGGAGGTGAGAATCTGAATATGGCGCTTTACTCAGTATATGTTTCTATATATACATATATATACTATATATATATATATATATATATATATATATATTTATTTATTTTTCCGCAGTATATGCTGCTCTTTTATATGAACGGTAGAAAAATGGAAGTG
This sequence comes from Bombina bombina, assembly GCF_027579735.1. NCBI lineage: Eukaryota > Metazoa > Chordata > Amphibia > Anura > Bombinatoridae > Bombina > Bombina bombina. The sequence goes on along the minus strand of NC_069501.1, from coordinate 680,264,001 downwards.
CAGTGTCCCTTAAACTAACAAGGCATATTATTTTTTAATCAGAATCCAAAGCCATTTTTAGAGAATGCTACCATTCAACTGTTAACATTTTGAAAATTAGCAAAAATAGGAGGATATTAATTTGGACAAAAGTGCCAAGGATCCAGATCATGGTCATTCCTTACACACAGTTTTAGCTTTTTGGTACAGTGCTGTTCAATATTTTGGTGCATTGGGCAAAACTATTTTTCTGTTAGTAGTAAATATTTTGGTATAGCTAAGTACATTATTTACTACGGGACGTCCATTATCTAAACACCAAAACTGTATTTTAATTTATCTTCATATACACACTCTGGGCAATTTTCACTTAAAAATGAATAAATATAGTAATAAAAGTTTTGTCTTTGGCCTAAGGACCACAATAATGTCTTGTGGGTAAACTCATGTTTGACAATACTTTCATAAAATAATTAATCAATGTTTTCTACAAAAAGGAGAAAGGAGAATTAACCCTTTAAGGACACAGCTTTCAGTTTGCTCAATTGTTTTATGACGGAAAAATTCCGTCATATGTCCTTAAGAGGTTAAAGTAACAATATTTACCTTAAAGGGATCATGAAACCAAAAGTGTTCTCTCATTATCCAGATAAAGTATAACAGTTAAAAAAACTTTTCAATGAACTTATATTATCAAATTTGATTCATTCTCTTGGTTTCATTTGTTGAAGGAGATGCAATGCAATTCTAGGAGCAAGCTGAACACATCGGGTGAGCCAATGACAGGAAGAATATATCTGTAGCTACCAGATACTGAAGCAAACAAAGAGAATGAAGCACATTATATTACAGAAGTACATTGGGAAGATGTTTAAAATTGTATGTTCTATCTAAATTACGAAAGAAAAATAAAATTGTGTTTCATGTCCCTTTAACTAGAGTATAGGTGAAATAATCAGCTGATCAGGAACCATGGTTACTAAATTGCTCTCACCCATCATCTGATTGCACATGCGGTTTAATTAAAATACTGTGACATTTCAGCCTGTTAAAGGTTCTTGAGGACTGGAGTTGAGAAACACTGCTCTAAGATATCACTTGCCCACAGACCAACACATAATGATCTTACCTTTCTGTTCTTCCCACAAACGATCAAGCAATTTTCTAACCTTCCACTTCTAACCAAAGACCACTATACATCTGTGGTAATGTTGACAAACATTCCTTGCATCTGCCCTGTCTAGACCAACATAAATATTAGCACCTATGCACTTTTACAGGTCAATAAGACTAAGGGCACATTAACCAAAACTTTAAGGGTAAAGGACATATCTGCAGTTAATTAATCATACGTCTGTACCAACTTTTAGTTTCTGTTTCTCCCGCATAAAATTATGTAACAAATCTAAGCAGTACTAATGTGACAGTTATTTAAAAATAAAGATGTTGAACTAAACTAGATATGGCTAATGAATACAGAAATAAGAAAACAACTCAATTACATCTTGCCAACAGCAAAGGTATATCAAGCTGATAAATACAAAACAAATAACATTGTGATTCACAATGATCTAAGAAAATAAAACACATGTGAAAGAATTAATGAGATTATTTTCCTTACGCGGTTAAATACCATTGAAATTAATATTATTTCTTAAGCTAAAGCCTGAATATTCTGTTCAGAACTCTTAGTTTGAGCTTGTCTGCTTTGTAAGAAAATGGTAGGTTGCCTGAAATGCAACAGAGATGATTCCATCAATATATACATAAGGGTTGTATCCACCATTCTTTCTATTTCTACTTTACCTGACTTCAATATTCCAGGGCCCCCTAACATATCACCTTTTAGCATCTCTGATGCCATCAATCTTTCCCAATAAACACATGACACAGAGCTTGGAAGGAAGATCGTGAACATGGTTACATTTATTAAATCAAGAAATTAAATTAAATACATTTATTAAACTTTTTAAATAGATTTAGAACTCAAGGGAGGCGGCAGCTAAGCTCTATAAGTCTAGAACCCCAAACACAGAGATGGCCTTAATGGAATAAAAAAAAAAAGAGACAGAACAATAGGGGTTTGGCTGCTCATCAGACCTCATCAGACCGGCAGCATCATGCCCCTCTCATTAGCCTAAGCACACCAATATGGATTTGCTCTTTGAACTTGGCCATGACCCCCACTACAAGAGGAACACTCCTTACTTACAGTAAGGCTGGAACTACTGCCACCACCCTAAATAAAAAAAACAAGCCTTCATCAGTCAGATGGACACTATCTGGTTGATAAAGACTCTTGCTATCACCACAAACTTTTCCTTTGTTTGTCTACAAAACCTGTGTTACCTTGACCACCCACCAAAGCTCTCTGTTAATCTTCTTCCTAATTTGCCTATGGACTGCCACATGTTTCTAACAGAACCTTGCAACCATGTTTGACTAGATAACTTTTACACCAGGCAAGCATACAAACACCAAGCAAACACTGCCTTTCATCACTGTGACCAAGTCAAACACAGGGATAGAACCCATATCATTACCCCCCAAGTGAACAACAACAATTCGAGACTTGTCGTACATTAGAAAAGCCCCCTTCAACCACACCATCCATTCCAACAGAAGTACCTGTGATCCAGCAGATACAGGAACCCCTTACCAACATAGAAATTATCTCACTAAGGACCAGTGTTGAGTGTAAGTCTGCCATGTCACCGGTACCAATAGTGCCCTAACTAATAATTACAAGACTCCCTGTGCTCTGCAATGTTGCAAAGAGAGGGGGGAGAAGGAAGAGACTCTCCTTCCTAGCTGCCAATGACCCAAACTGGTCTCATGAAAAAAAAAGGCAAAGCATCTGCAATTACGTTATTTACACCAAGTACATGGCAAACCACAAAGTTAATATTATAATACAGCCAGCACAAAACGAACCATTGCAAGTATTGTACTACCAACAGAGACACAGGCAGCTTATTGATAGCAGTAAAAAAACTACCTATGTCCCCACAACTGCACAAACAGAAAGAAGTGACATCATAGATATTTATTGTTGAGACAGCAGGACAAACAGCAACGTTTCGAGACTTCTGTCTCTTTGTCAAGCTTGACATAGAGACAGAAGTTTGGAAACATTGCTGTTTGTCCTGCTGTCTCAACAATAAATATCTATGCTGTCACCTCTTTCTGTTTGTGATATTATTACTTTTGACCTTGGAAGCAGGTCACTGTGACTTTGCATGATATTACCTGTGTGCTGGACTTTCCTCATTGCTTCACCCACAACTGCACAGACACCACAATGGGAAAAGATCTAAAAACATCAAATTCTTTATGAAGCCATGAGACACCCAAGAGCAAGCTCATGGCTTGTCTGCCCAAATGCCATCCAGGTAAACCCCAGAACCAAACGCGCATGACACATCAGTAAACAGGTGGGGTGTTTGTTTAGAAAACTACTATACACTTCATAGTAAAATACCATTAAAATAATCATCAGGAAATGTTCCCACACCTTCAGATCTTCTTTTTTTATGATATAATTGTACACTTATGCTGCTCCCAGCTACCTTCTTTCAGTAAAACCTCCAGCCTTCCTTTAAACACCTTGCATATGATATGACCCTACAAGTGAAATTAAGCTAGCCAAGTACTGATTGCAACTTCCTGTCAGGTAACCAGCAGGCTGCAGAAGCCACTTTAACTGTACCTAGAATCCAGTGCACCATGTTGTCAATCTATATACCTAAAAAGTAAGCCTAGTACAAGGACCCTGCATCTAATCTTCCGCTAAGGGCACACCAAACTGGCACAGCAGAGATCTCATGAAGAGGCCCCTGAAGGCACATTCATATTCCCCAAAGAAGCCACCCCCATCAATCACACATATCTAGATTGAAGCCCACATACACACCACATTTACAGTAACAGAAGAAGAAGCCACACCATTCCCAAACCTGGAAATATACAACACATCAGCTAAGAGAATCCCCCCTGATTCACCTGCACATTGTGACTCAACCCATACCCACAAGACCACCTTTGAGGTAATGCATGGGCCAGTGGATTGTGTAAAGGTGAATTACTATTGCCTGCAAGGATGGCCCTACAAGCTCCACCTCCTGGGGGTAATCTGCCCCAGATGGAACTGAAAACGAGGAAGGGACCTGCTGCACTGCAAGAGTAGGAGCTCTGGCCACTATAGATGTAATGGCCTGCACTAAGCCTGAGACTATCTCCATAGCCTTGTTCAACAGTCCAGGTAAGCCTAAGATGGAAAGGGAGGGAGCCACATCAGGAAAGGCCACAGCAAAAACCCAAGCCGCCAAGTGGGAAATAGAACATCTTAGGATGCATGCTGCAGAGTATTGAAACACAGGGCCCTGACTAGGCCTCACACATTTGCTAACTCTTGACACCTCCACACTAACACCTACAGGAGTTCCAACCATCTCAAAGAAAGCTGGATAGGGAAGAAAACCCTGGGAAAGGAGAAATGTATTCCAGGGATTAGATGGAACCACCTCATCCCTCTCCTCACTAGCATGTTCTACTCTTGCAGGAGATACTCCCTGTGATACTGGAGATTGGAGAAGCATCCATGAGGTATTTAGGAGGAACAGAATGTCTCCATTCGATTCAGCAATCAGGGTCACGAAAAACAAAAAAAATATTTTCTGATTTAGATAGAGCATGGTATTTTAAACAACTCTCTAATTTACTTCTGTTTTCATTTTTTCTTTGTTCACTTGTAAGCTCAGGGGCATGCACGTGTCTAAAGTACTATATGGCAGCAGTTTAGCAAGAATGTTATCCATTTGCAAGACCACTAGATTGTAGCACTATTTCCTGCCATGAAGTTTTCCAGACACCCACCTAGATATTAACAAATAATACCATGGGAACAAAACAAATTTGATAAAAGAAGTAAAATTGTAACTTTTTTTTTAAACTGTACCCTCTGTCTGAATCATAAAAGAAAAATAATGGGTTTCATATTAATTTAACCCTTAGAGCTCTGCAGACACATTTGCACCTTACACTATAATTTCCTACATTTGTATTGGGTAAAGGGGCAAAAATGTTATATGAATCAGACATTTTTAAGGTGTATCAATACCAAAAATGGTCTTTAGACTGCAATGGTTGGGGTGGATGATAGTGCTCAATTTGTTTGTGACAGCCTTTTAGATGTTCCTAGGAAAGATAGCTTTGTGTGAGGACCAAACACACATAATAGTAATAGCCATAGGATACTCTTGTTTGCCATAATGTTATAATCACTCTCACAGAAAATTATAACTGTCACTTTTACAGGAGCAAAATTATTTGGAACCACTGTACTATTTTATGCCCAAAGAGTTGACCATTCATTTTTGACAGTGACAGGGCTGTCAATAAAAATTGTAGCCTGTTACAGATCAGGCCCACAGCTTTAGCCTATCACTATCAAAATGTTCTTCAGTTACAGTTAATTCTTTTCCCACACTTCCTATAAATAGGTTTGTTCTTCAATAAATTATACCAAGGGACCTAAGCAATTCTTATAACAGAAAAAAATGTTGTTTTTTTTTAAATTTGCATGCTCTATCTCACTGATTATTCAGCCTGTTCTCAAGTCTCTCCAATAGGCCAGGTTTTAAGGATAATCTTGGGTGAGAGCAGGTAAAATAACCATGTTAACTAATCAGCTGATTATTTCACCTCTGCTCTAGTTCAGGTATCCTCAAAATGTGCCCTGTTAAGGAGGTCTGAGGACAGGTTTGGAAACCAGTGCTCTATCGAAATCACTAATGTTTATTTTTGACTTTACTGTTCCTTTAATCTACCCTCAATGACAATTGTGAGTCAATTTAGGGAAGGTAATGTATGTCAACCTCATATAGCATTTTTAATATAAAGCATTTTGCTAAATACAAGAGACAATAATAAAATAATCTTGCCACATCAAACAGAGTAAAACACATTAACATAACCATTTTGATTGTTACTCTAGAAATAATAGGACATAACTATATAATTGTTTTAACACACTAGTTTATAGCTTTAAATAAAAAAGATGAACAGGAAACAGAAAGGAACACAATAAAATATATAACATACTAAAAATTAAGTCTCTCAATACTTGTAAATACTCAAAAATTAAATTTTAGGGGCATATTTATCAAGCTACTTATGGACCGCTGCTCCATAACCTGTCCGCCTGTTATGAGGAGGCGGACAGACATCGCCTAAAATCAACCCGATCCAATACGATCAGGTTGATTGACACCCCCTGCTAGCAGCCAATTGGCTTCGAATCTGCAGGGGGCGGTGTTACACCAGCAGTTCACCAGACCTGCTTGTGCAATGCTGAATGCGGAGAGCGTAATGCTGTAAGAATTACGTTTTTGTGTGTGATTTTCATAGCGCCGATATTACAGGTTATGCATTCAGGCTAACATCAATAAACTACCTATTAAACACTATCCGCTAGATTTAGAGTTCTGCGTTAGCCATCAAAACCAGCGAGTTAAGAGCTTTCTGGGCTAACGCCGGTTCATAAAGCTCTTGACTACTGTGCTCTAAAGTACACTAACACCCATACACTACCTATGTACCCCTAAACCGAGGCCCTCCCACATTGCCGCCACTGTATTACATTTTTTTAACCCCTAATCTGCCGACCGCACACCACCACCACCTAAGTTATCCCTATGTAACCCTAATCTGCTGCCCCGAACACTGCCGACCCCTATATTATATTTATTAACCCCTAATCTGCCGACCGGACCTCACCACTACTATAATAAATGTATTAACCCCTAAAGCTAAGTCTAACCCTAACACTAACACCCCCTAAGTTACATATAATTTTTATCTAACGAAATAAATTAACTCTTATTAAAAAAATTATTCCTATTTAAAGCTAAATACTTACCTGTAAAATAAACCCTAATATAGCTACAATATAAATTATAATTATATTGTAGCTATTTTAGGATTAAAATTTATTTTACAGGTAACTTTGTATTTATTTTAACCAGGTACAATAGCTATTAAATAGTTAATAACTATTTAATAGCTACCTAGTTAAAATAATTACAAAATTACCTGTAAAATAAATCCTAACCTAAGTTACAATTAAACCTAACACTACACTATCAATAAATTAATTACATAAAATACCTACAAATAAATACAATTAAATAAACTAACTAAAGTTCTGATCAGCCAATAGAATGCAAGCTCAATCTGATTGGCTGATTGGATCAGCCAATCGGATTGAACTTGAATCTGATTGGCTGATTCCATCAGCCAATCAGAATTTTCCTACCTTAATTCTGATTGGCTGATAGAATCCTATCAGCCAATCAGAATTCGAGGGATGCCATCTTGGATGACGTCCCTTAAAGGAACCGTCATTCGTCAGGAAGTCGTCGGCCAGGATGGATGTTCCGCGCCGACGGGATGAAGATGGATCCGGAAGAAAGAAGATTGAAGATGGGTTTGGGTTAGATTAGGGGTATGTGGGTGGTGGGTTGTAATGTTGGGGGGGTATTGTATGGGTTTTTTTACAGGCAAAAGAGCAGAATTCTTTGGGGCATGCCCCGCAAAAGGCCCTTTTAAGGGCTGGTAACGTAAAAGAGGTTTTCTATTTTTATTTTAGAATAGGGTAGGGCATTTTTTTATTTTGGGGGGCTTTGTTATTTTATTAGGGGGCTTAGAGTAGGTGTAATTAGCTTAAAATTGTTGTAATATTTTTCTAATGTTTGTAAATAATTTTTTTATTTCTTGTAACTTAGTTCTTTTTTATTTTTTGTACTTTAGTTAGTTTATTTAATTGTATTTATTTGTAGGTATTTTATATAATTAATTTATTGATAGTGTAGTGTTAGGTTTAATTGTAGATAATTGTAGGTATTTTATTTAATTACTTTATTGATAGTGTAATGTTAGGTTTAATTGTAACTTAGGTTAGGATTTATTTTACAGGTAATTTTGTAATTATTTTAACTAGGTAGCTATTAAATAGTTATTAACTATTTAATAGCTATTGTACCTGGTTAAAATAAATACAAAGTTACCTGTAAAATAAATATTAATCCTAAAATAGCTACAATATAATTATAATTTATATTGTAGCTATATTAGGGTTTATTTTACAGGTAAGTATTTAGCTTTAAATAGGAATAATTTATTTAATGAGTTAATTTATTTCGTTAGATAAAAATTATATTTAATTTAGGGGGGTGTTAGTGTTAGGGTTAGACTTAGCTTTAGGGGTTAATAAATTTATTAGAGTAGCGGTGGGGTCTGGTCGGCAGATTAGGGGTTAATACTTGAAGTTAGGTGTCAGTGATGTTAGGGAGGGCAGATTAGGGGTTAATACTATTTATTATAGGGTTTTTGAGGTGGGAGTGAGGCGGATTAGGGGTTAATAACTTTATTATAGTAGCGGTGAGGTCCGGTCGTCAGATTAGGGGTTAATAATTGTAGGTAGGTGGTGGCGACGTTGGGGTCAGCAGATTAGGGGTTAATAAATATAATATAGGGGTTGGCGGTGTTAGGGGCAGCAGATTAGGGGTACATAGGGATAACGTAGGTTGCGGCGGTGTACTGAGCAGCAGATTAGGGGTTAATAATAATATTCAGGCGTCAGCGATAGCGGGGCGGCAGATTAGGGGTTAATAAGTGTAAGATTAGGGGTGTTTAGACTCGGGGTTCATGTTAGGGTATTAGGTGCAGACATAGGAAGTGTTTCCCCATAGGAAACAATGGGGCTGCGTTAGGAGCTGAACGCTGCTTTTTTGCAGGTGTTAGGTTTTTTTTTCAGCTCAAACGGCCCCATTGTTTCCTATGGGGGAATCGTGCACGAGCACATTTTTTAAGCTGGCCGCGTCCATAAGCACCGCTGGTATTGAGAGTTGCAGTGGCGGTAAATATGCTCTACACTCCCTTTTTAGAGCTCTAACGCAGCCCTTCTGTGAACTCTAAATACCAGCGGTATTTAAAAGGTGTGGGGGAAAAAAAACATGCGTAGCTAACGCACCCCTTTGGCCGCAGAACTCTAAATCTAGCGGTATATTAAACCTATTAAACCCTAATCTGCCGCCCACCCACATCACAACTATTAAATAAAGTTATTAACTCCTAATCTGCCGCCCACCCACATCACCAACACTATTTAAATATATTAACCCCTAAACCGCCGCTCCCCGACATCGCAGACACTAATAAAAGTTATTAACCTCTAATCCACCGCTCCCCGACATCGCCAACACCTAAATAAACCTATTAACCCCTAAACCGCTCCCCCCACATCGTAACTACTAAACTAAGCCTATTAACCCCTAGATCTCTGGCCCCCCACATCGCAAAACACTAAATTAAACTATTAACCCCTAAAACTAACACCCCCTAACTTTAAATTAAAATTAGAATATAACTATATTTATAAAAATAAAAACTTACCTGTGAAATATAAATAAACCTAACATTAAACTTTAAATTAACCTAACATAACTATTCTAATAAAATAAAAAAAATACTACAAATTAAAAACCTAAATTACAAATGTAAAAAAACCGAACACTACTAAAAAAATAAAAAAATCTAAAATTACAAAAAATAATAAACACTAAATTCTGTAAAATAAAAAAAGATAGAAGACGTCCCCGAGATGGATGAAGGTGTCGCCGCATGGATGAAGACTTCTCGCCGCCTGGATGGAGATGGATGTCCGGACTTCAGGAACCGTGAGTAGATTTTATGGTGTTAGTGTTAGGGGTTTTTTTTTAGCTTTTTTTGGGTGTTTTTTTTTTTTAGATTAGGGATGGACACTTGTAAAAGACCTGAATGCCCTTTTAAGGGCGGCGAAAAAGAGCTGAATGCCCTTTTAAGGGCAATGTCCAAATAAATGCCCCTTTCGGTGCAATGGGTAGTTTAGGATTTTTTAGAGTTAGTTTTTTTTTATTTTGGGGGGTTGGTTGGCTGGTGGGTTTTACTGTCGGGGAGACTTTGTATTTTTTTACAGGTAAAAGAGCTGTTTAACTTAGGGCAATACCCTACAAAAGTACCTTTTAAGGCTTATAGTTAGTTTATTGTAGGTTAGGGGGTGTTTTTATTTTGGAGGGCTTTTTTACTTTTATAGGGCTATTAGCCCCGGCAGAGTCACATGACACATGACTAAAGCAGTGCACAGTATATAGCTGAAGCTTTCACAAAACATGTGATATTATCTCCATGGAAACGAGCAAGCCTCTTGGCAACAAACAATAGCAGTACCTACAGAACCATACTCAAACCCCCCCTTGCTTGCATACATAATTATCCCTTACATGCACACTTTTTATATTATACCACATGGCTTGGAATAGGACACTGATAAGGGGGTGGAGCAGGCTATACTTGGCAAAACTAAAGTGTAAGTCATTTTGCAGATTTTTGGAAATTTATTAAAATACTTTTTTCACACACTATTATGCATATAACTCAAAATGTGTTATCGCACTTTAAATGGGGTACCAGTAAGGGGGCATAGTGCAGTGGGGGACCAGTGGTTAGGGGGATGAGAGTATGGGGTGTGGCAGTTAGGGTGTTAAGTGAGTTGGGGTTCAGTAGTTAGGGGTTGACTGCAGTTGAATATAGGGAAGTCTGAAAGTTAATTGAAGTTAGTCATTAGAGGGTTAAATGTAATGGGTATTCAGTGGATAGGTGGTTAAGTGCAGGGGGGATGCAGTGCATTTGGTGTCTAGGTACACATTCTAAAATAAAGACAGCATAGAATAGACTTGCCATGCATTTGTTAAGGGGTTAATTACACATGCATATTATTTATATACAACTACCATCAAGGTAGCTGGAACTGCTGTGGCAAACAAGAACAAACAGCCATTAAAAACTGCTAGCACAGTACTAAAGATTGGATTTTACAATAACTAGATATAGAAAATGAGTAATAAAATAATAATTTAATCATAAATTTTATCAACAGATTTAGATTAACATAACTACCCTAGTAAATAAAAATCTAAATTAACAAAACACTCTTTGGAGAGCGAGTGTAATTTAAGGGTATAAAATATGGATTATGCTTAAATGCATATAGCTACAGGGATAAGAAAGCTTATATATAGTCAAAGTAGTAATACAGAGAAATATCACCAAGAAATATTTCACTTTTCTTGCAATAACTATATATATATATGACTTACAAGTATTGGTTATTCATCCACATTTTAATTGACTGTAACAATCTTGCAACCATAATGTCACAGGGACAGACACATATTTTGCTGCCATTAAACCTAAAGAGTTAACAAGTGCTTGCCTCATGCTGCAACAGTTTTGTTATGTATTCCAGTATTATTGCAGATCATGCCCTCTTTTTCTGGGTTTCTCCAAGTTACAGTACAACTTTAACTAAAGCGGATTTAGCTTCGCTTTAATGCTGCTTGTTTGTGTTACCAACCTGTTTAATATTTCTAACCTGTGCTGACCAGTTTGCCTTCCTTTTTTAGTAGAGTTTAGTCTCCCTGTATTTCTGGCTTATTGTACAACCTCTTTGTATCTTTATTAGATAAGTGCACTGCAAAAAATGTGGTTTGTCCGAAAGATTCAGTTCGGAATGTTCAGCTGATTTGGTTAGTTAGGGTTGCACTCATTGTTTCGTCCGAAAGATTCATTACAGATTTTTTCAAAAGTTTGGTTTGATGAATTTGATCAATTCAGGCATTCGGCTCAGACGAATATTGGATTCAGACTTATTACTGTTATTTCCAATTGGAAAGCTAATATACACCTAGATTACAATTAACAAACGCAGCAAAAGTTATTTAATTTCCTATAGTGCTGCCATTACAAGTTTTCAAACATACGCCTTTTGCTTGCGATATGGCTGTGCTAAGCTCCATACCACACACAATCAGAGCACTGCTGAGACGTGCTTGTGCACAATTTCCCCATAGACATCAATGGGGAGAGCCGGCAAAAAAAAAAAACCTAACACCTGCGATCGCTGAAACAAAAGTTCCGTAACGCAGCCCCATTGATGTCTATGGGGGAAAAAAATACTGTTTAAACCAAACACCCTAACATAAACCCTACGTCTAAACATCCCTAATCTGCTGCCCCCGACATCGCTAACGCCTGCCTACAGTTATTAACCCCTAATCTGCCGCTCCCGATATCGCCACTACCTAAATAAATTATTAACCCCTAATCTGCCGTTCCCGATATTGCCGCCACTATACTACATTTATTAACCCCGAAACCACCAGGCACCCACATCGCAACAAGCTAAATTAAACTATATTAACTTAACCCTAACGTAACCCTAACCCTAACGTAACCCTAAACTTAACCCTAACCCCCCTAACTTTAACATAATTAAATTAGATCTAAATTAAATTTACAATTATTAACTAAATAATTCCAATTTAAAACTAAATACATACTTACCTGTGAAATAAAACCTAAGATAGTTACAATTTAACTAATTGTTATATTGTAGCTAGCTTAGTTTTTATTTTATTTCTAGATTGTAAGTTCCCACAGGAATAGGGCCCTCAATTCCTCCTGTATGTGTTTGTAAATTTTGTCCTGTGTCTTAGAAGTTTTATACTATTGTTTTATTTAAATGAACTGTATCCATGGACAGCCCTGCGGAATATGATGGTGCTTCATAAATAAAGTATAATAATAATAATAAAAATTTCACAGGTAAGTTTGTATTTTTTTTAACTAGGTAGACTAGTTAGTAAATAGTTATTAGCTATTTAATAACTACCTAGTTAAAATAAATATAAACTTACCTGTAAAATAAAACCTAACCTGCCTTACACTAAAACCTAGCATTACAAAAAAAAAAAAAAAATACCATTACAAAAAAATAAAAATAAACTATCATTATAAAAAAAAAAATATCCAAGAAAAATGAAGATTAATCCTAATCTAATACCCTTAAAAGGGCCTTTTGTAGGGCATTGCACTGAGTTAAACCTCTCTTTTGCTACAAAAAAAGAATACAAACACCCCCTAACACTATACAAACCCCCACCCCCCAAACTACCAGGGGCCCTTAAAAGGGGCCATTGGGGGGGCCCTTAAAAGGGCCTTTTGTAGGGCATTGCCCTGAGTTAAACAGCTCTTTCTTTCATGTAATTGGCAAGAGTCCATGAGCTAGTGATGTATGGGATATACATTCCTTCCAGGAGGGGGCAAAGTTTCCCAAACCTCAAATGCCTATAAATACACCCCTCACCACACCCACAATTCAGTTTTACAAACTTGATTTGCTTGATTTTTATGATTTCTTCTATGATCAGTGCTTCTAAGCATTCTGAAGCCCAATTCCACTCAGAGTACAGTGTTTGTCAAAGGGATGTGAAGAGAGTATCGCCTATTGATTTTATGGTTTTAGTCACAGGAAATCTTTTCAAGGGTTCCCTGTTATCGGTCATAGGGATTCCCATTTCAGATCGATGATATACTCTTATATACCATTACCTCTGCTGATAGTTTTCAGTACTGGTTTGGCTATCTGCTATATGTGGATGGGTGTCTTTCAGTAAGTATGTATCTTTATTTAGGACACTCTCAGCTATGGTTTGGCGCTTTATGTATTAATATAAAGTTTTAAATATATGTATTTTACTTATATTTGCCATGAGTCGGTCTATGTATATTTCCCTTTTGCAGTCTAAAGAGTTTTAGTATAGGAATCATGTTGGGAAGTTTATTAAAACTTTTTTCTTACCTGGGGATCAGTCTTTTTTTAATTTGACTTTCATTTTTTCGCGGGCAATTCTAGGCTTGCGAGGGCGCAAAATGCTGTTTTTTATTGCATCATTCTTGGCGCAAAATTTTTTGCCACAAAGTTGAGCCTTTGATGGCGCAAATTTCTTCAATTCCTAAGTCTTTGTTGACGCTAGTTGTTTTGGCGTGAAATCGCGTTTGTTAAGACTCAAATTGTGTAATTTCCTGGTGTTAGTTTTTTATCTTCTTTTTGCGTAATGCGTCATTCTTGGCGCCAAATTTTAGTTATTTTATCCCTCTTCCTCTATTGCTCGCTGTTTTCATGATCTTTAAAAGCTATTATGCCTGCTTTTGTTTTTCTCTACTGAAACTGTTACATTGTGGAAATTAAATATTTTGCCTAATGTTATTTTTCTTTTTCTGTAACATTTTGCGAGAGGTCTCATTCTGAAATTATGGAACACAATTCTACAAAGCTAAGTGTGTTCTTTTCATTTTCAGCTGTTGTTATTTCTTCAGCTCATTTATGTGGCATGTAATTATCACGTTTTATGCTAGAAATATTTCTACATGTACAATAACATTTACTGTTTTTTACATATTCAGTTCATGTACTTGATTTTATCTGCAAACATCACATGTTGTTGCTTATATCATAAAATGTTTTGACTGCTATTATGCCTTTAAGTAAACTTACAAGGTCTTTTCAAAATTGTTAAGATTTAATTGATTTTGTTCTGACCGACAGCATACTTAGGTTTATTGTACTGATGAAGGTTACTTTGGCTCAAAGGATCCTGTATCAGAAAGTTTGTTAAAAATTCTCCTTATTTTTCATTTAAACATTTTTTGTTTATTTTAAGCTTTTAGGAGTCTAGTCCTCCTATTAACTAACAGCTAGATTACGAGTTTTGCATTATGAGTAACGCTGCTATTACAAGTCCACACACCTTTTTGGCCATCACGCAACGTCAGTACCGCACTTTTAAAAAAGTCCTTTTTCAATAGGACTTTCATAGCGCTGGTATTACAAGTTTGCCTGGGAGGCCAAAAAGCGAGCGGTACACCCTATACTGACAAGATCTGTACCTCCATCTAAAGTCAGTAGTTATGAGTTTTACGTTACAAAGCTGTAGCATAAAACTCATAACTAAAGTGTTAAAAGTACACTAACACCCATAAACCTATTAACCCCTAAACCGAGGCTCTCCCGCTCCGCAAACACTATAATAAATTAATTACCCCCTAATCTGCCGCTGTGGACATCGTCACCCCTATTAAAATGTATTAACCCCTATTCCGTCACTCCCCGACATCATCGCCACTATAATAAACTTATTAACCCCTAAACAGCCGCACTTCCGCTTCACTACATAAATATATTAACCCCTAAACCTAACACTAACATTACCCTAGGCCTAAATCTAACCCTAACATAACCCTAACCCTAACACCCCCCTAACTTAAATATAATTAAAATGAATCTAAATAAAACTTACAATTATTACATAATAACTTATTTAAAACTGAATACATACTTACCTGTAAAATAAATACTAAGCTAGCTACAATATAACTAATAGTTACATTGTAGCTAGCTTAGGGTTTATTTTTATTTCACAGGTAAGTTTGTATTTATTTTAACTAGATAGACTAGCTAATAAATAGTTATTAACTATTTACTAGCTACCTAGTTAAAAGAAATACAAAGTTACCTGTAAAATAAAACCTAACCTGCCTTACACTAAAATCTAACATTACAAAATAATAAAATAAATTAAATTAACCAAGTAAAATTATCTAAATTACAAAAAAAACCCCACTAAATTACAAAAAATAAAAAAATAAATTATCAAAAATAAAAACGAGGGGGGGAGGAGCTAGCTCAGCTCCTGAGCGGTCGCACTTTGCATTAGCTCCGGCTACTCTTATCAGATTTACCCTTCTTTTAGACCGCTCAGGGCAGGCAACTTCTCAATTGACCAACAATGGACTAAGCAGTAGAATACCCTCAACAACTGTGATGGAATAAAACTCTGACCAGCGCTACACACCGCTGCTTATCTCCACAGAGATTGCTTCAGAAAGAGAGGAAGACACCATTTTGCTAACTCAGCCACGCTGATATCTCTTCTTCGAAGGTAGCCTTTTATTTCTTCTGGCAATATCAAGGTCCTTACGACCCCTGCAATATGGCGAAACACTTATCCCATATACTCATCATTGACACGCTCAAGGCTTTCCGAGCGAAAAAATGGATAAGTGTTTTGAAAATCTACTTTACTCCTTGCGCCCAGAGCGTACTTGCAGTGACACTAACCTTGAGGGCCCTGAGACTGCACTAGATTTCTCCGTTACTCCTCATACCTCCCAGGCCCCGTCTCAGCCTGATCACACTGTTGCCCCTCCCGTGGTCTTGATTGAGCAGCTGCCTCTGCTTGAAGATAAGTTTGTCGCGATGGGAACTTTTGAACTGCACACGGCAGAGTGGTCAAAGTATGTGCCGCTATCAGAACCTAAGCTCTATTCACACCTACCAAGAGCTCCTACAACAACCCGGCTGGTAACAAGTGACTTCGGTCATCCTACTACAGTACTCCGTTCCCGAGGCTACAACTCACCTTACAGCTCAGCCTATACGGCGGATCCTCTACTGCCTCAAACTAGAATTGGCATTGGTTGATTCCCCACGAAGCGTAGCCTGCTTACTGTGTAACACTTGCATACTTGATCAGAAGCAGCTTTTTATACTGCCGGGACGATAGTCACTGGTACCATATCTCTGGAACACTTAGAATGCCCTGTACCAAGGACCTCTCCATTTTACATCCTTGTAAGAAATATAGAGTGTTAAACATATCAGATGTCGATACTCACCTTGCTCTTATATGATTTGCCAACAGCCTCTGCTCCAGAGCCACCGGAGCACCCACAACTTCAGCTCTAGCTCCCACCCTTAACATTTGATTTACTGTATCTAGGATTCTAATTTGACTTATATATGCTCTCAGATGTTATCTTTTACATTCTTAGCAAACCTAGTTGGGTGCTTCTCCTATTGAGATAATGGCCTAAATGTTACTAGCACCATTTATCCATATATGTATGGTTATAAATATTTATCCTATCTAGACTGGTTCTCATACTCTTTCACCCAAATGTTTTGCTTTAGTACACCTAGGGCAAGGTGTGCTCAATAGTTCAATGACTGCTATTTATCTGAAGTTAACACAACAGTGATTACTATCTGTAAAGTTTAGTTAGTTTTTTTTGCTGTGGTGTAAGCCTCCATTATGCTTTGAAAAGGGAACACATCAACCTATTGCATAACATAAGACATAAATGCTTATTTTTGCTAAGATCTCACAAATTTTCCCTTCAGGATCCTACTTAGTGGCCTTGAGGTTACGGATACTATCTGATGTCACACATTAACCCTATAAGTTTGTTGTTTCCTATTTTGAACAAAGTTTTTGTAACCCCCATTGTATGCCTTTTGGCACCACTTCATGCATGCGTTTTTTTTATTTATTTTATTTTATTTTCTATAGATTTAACGTAGTCTATCTGATACTTAGCTATTTTTAATGTAGCAGTAGACCACTGAATCCCCTCAGAGCTGTGGTCACAACCTAGACTACTTTTTTAACTTTAGCAAGTGCAACTTTTGACACATATTCAGCCCCTTATAAATCCTCTAAACATACACCCACTCCACTATTCCAATGGTAGGTTTCATGCTGTGCACTATTTTTGTTAATGCTTACTATATTATTCAGGTCTTGTGTCATTTATTCTATTTGCATTCCCTACCACATTTAGGTTTGCGTTAAGCACTACAGCACTCCCATATAGGTCACACCGTGTCCACTCTAATAGCTAATAAACAACTCGCTACTACATGTATTACATTCACCAAGCTAGACCTCTCTCAGAATCTAAGGGAACTTTTTTAGACATCTAATCTACTTTTTATCTGACATATCTATGTTATCCTAATACTAAAGCACAAAAGCCCCTTATCCCTATAATAACCATCCCTCTTGCCATGGTATACTATAGTTTCTTACCCCACATACAATTCTGCGGTACTCTCTTAGATAGCTCCTTCCCTCCTACCCTCCCTATACTGATTCTCCCTCCCCCCTTAACAATTCTGGCACAAGAACTGCCAGACTATATGCTAATCCCCCACGTTTTTCATTATAAGATTTAAAAATACACTTCTTAATCATAGCGGGGGATATTAACCACACAATACTATTCAAAATGAGGTCCTATATTATTCAGTCCATTTTCCTTTTACTACATCACTTAATGGCTTTCTCTATGCTCTTATTCTTATTTGCCCATTCCAAACCATGACTTCTTTTACTTTAATACAGTTGACTGTAATGGGAGACATAGTCTTATCTGATTTTGTGGCAACCTCTTACTCCCCCTAGATAATTATTTGTTATTATTACTTATGTATGCTCCTTTTTAGAATGTTGGAAAGGTTGGTGAAGTCATTACCTCTCTTTTATCTCACAATCTACAATGGTCTTGATCGCATTGTTCCTCATGCTTTTCATGTTATGCTGAATTAACCATATATGGACAACGCCTGTATACTATTGTTTATTATCACCTCAATAAAAAAATATTTCACAAAAAAAAAACCAATTACTCCGAATCTAATAGCCCTATCAAATAAAAAAGCCCACCCAAAATAAAAAACCCTAGCTTATACTTAACTGCCAATAACCCTTAAAAGGGCCTCTTGCAGGGTATTTCCCCAAATACAGCTCTTTTACCTGTAAAAAAAATACAAACAACCCCTGAACAGTAAAACCCACCACCCACCCAACCACCCACCCACCCAAACCCCCCAAATAAAAAACCTATCTAAATAAACCTAAGCTAACCATTGCCCTGAAAAGGGCATTTGGATGGAATTGCCCTTTAAAGGGCATTTAGCTCTTTTTCCATACCCTGAAAAAGGCATTTAGATGGCATTTGCCCTTAAAAGGGCATTTAGCTCTTTTGCCCATGCCCTGAAAAGGGCAATTAGCTCTTTTACAAAGTGCCCAAACCCTAGGCTAAAAATAAAACCCACCCAAAAAACCCTTAAAAAAACTAAAGCTAACCCCCGAAGATCCACTTACATCCATCCTCATCCAGCCGGCAAAGTCCTAATGGAAGCGGGCCAAAGTCTTCATCCAAGTGGGCAGAAGTTGTTACAAACTGCTATTTGTAACTGGCCCTTTAAATGAAAAAATTGCCCTGCTTCCATGGATTGTGGAGAAGCCTATTTGCCAGCCTCCTTCCTCATGACTATGGCCCCTGGAAGATTGTGCCCCTGAAAACCTATTAACTTTTATTGGGTGTGTATGGCCCTTTAAGAACCGTCTGGGGACATATTGTGACTTTGGTGAACAATGCCCCTTTAAGACTATGTCCCCAGACCTGTAAAAATAACTTGTCCCTGGTGTTCTCCCACTTGGTTCAGTAAAATAGGACTTGCTGAACCGAGTGCCACGCAGGCAGAGTGTTCCACAGAAAGGGAGCACTGTTACAAAAGCATTCGTTTTCATTGTGTGCCATTAAGTGCTATGTGACAGACCCTTCGGTCAGAACTAAAGAGTTAAATTTTGTTCAGCTTCAAGAACCTATTCTAAATTCAAGTTTGCTGGGATCAGCTCTAATTAAGTTTAGTGATAAAACATTCCCATTGTCTAATCAGACTGCTAGTGATAAGGTGGACTGCATTGTTTTTATTGTGTGTAATGTTATCTGCTGAAGTAATGTTGTGGCCTGTCAAAGGGAGTGTCCTCTCTATCTAAATTTATCAAATGTGTGATTGGGGATTTTATGCCTCCCCCCTGAGAGTGTCTCTGTTTGCATGTAACCTCAATAAAAACCAGGCTGTGCGCTCCAGCACATCAGGACCTATTCTGACCCTCTAACTTGCAGCTTTTGACTCATGTTTGTAGGGGACAGCTATATCACTACAGGGATTGCTATGTTTTTTCATACTCCCTTAGCTACAGGGATTGCTACAGAAGGAAGAGGTTAACCTACTGGAGCCTGGTCGTAGGTCCAGGGCGCAGAGCAGACGGCGAGATACCAGCCCAGCAGCGGTGGTTCATAGAGTCTGCATTACGTATGGTGGCTATGCAGTAGTTATAGTGTCTAAGGTGCTGATGATCCTTTGGGGAGCGCTAGGAGCATCCTTTTCTACGGTCCAACTTCCAGCCAGCCTGGAGGCAATATGCCTCCCCCTGAGAGTGTCTCTGTTTGCATGTAACCTCAATAAAAACCAGGCTATGTGCTCCAGCACATCAGACCTATTCTGACCCTCTAACTTGCAGCTTTGACTCATGTTTGTAGGGGACAGCTATATCACTACAGGGATTGCTATGTTTTTCATACTCCCTTAGCTACAGGGATTGCTACAGAAGGAAGAGGTTATAGTGTCTAAGGTGCTGATGATCCTTTGGGGAGCGCTAGGAGCATCCTTTTCTACGGTCCAACCTCCAGCCAGCCTGGAGGCAACCATAACATTTGGCGGCAGCGGTGGGATAGCGTTCTAGCGCAAGGAGCAGCACCCCAACAGCTCTGGTATCGTAGGAGAGTTATTGAGGGCAACGCTAACCACTGCGCAGCGTCCCTACCTACAGCAGCATGGAGCTGACAAGATACTGGTCAGAACCCTGTGAAGAGCACCTCAACCGGATCCGTCGCTATGAGGGCGCGGATTTCGTTCCAGAGGTAAAGAGGCGGCTAGTCCGATATGGTCCAGACCCTGCGCAGGAGGTAGTCAGTCGCATCATCCGGGAATTGGATACGAAGAACAAAGCGGCACGAGCCTTTGAGCGCCAACTGTGGAGTTTAAGGGTATGGACACCTGGTCTCCAGCGAGAAAGTGAGTTACAGGGAGCGGAGAGCAACGACCTCCCTCCCCAGCGGCAGCCGGAGTTACAGGGAGAGGAGAGCAGCGACCTCCCTCCCCAGCGGCAGTATACCGTGCAGAGGTAAGAGACAACCAGTCTCCTTCCCCAACCAGAGATACCAGAGGCAGCAGGCCTCATAGACTGGTCCTGGGAGGACCCCCAGCAGGCAGGTGGAGATGGGACCGCAGTCTCTCTACCGGCCCTACAGGGATGCTGGGCAGGCGGCCCAGATCCCCAGCGACAGACCCAGCTACAGGGAGGGGAGAGAGCATCGACCTCCCTCCCCAGCTGGAGTATGCCTTCCAGGGAGAGGAGACAACCGGCCCTTTAAGAACCGTCTGGGGACATATTGTGACTTTGGTGAACAATGCCCCTTTAAGACTATGTCCCCAGACCTGTAAAATAACTTGTCCCTGGCGTTCTCCCACTTGGTTCAGTAAATAGGACTTGCTGAACTGAGTGCCACGCAGGCAGAGTGTTCCACAGAAAGGGAGCACTGTTACAAAAGCATTCGTTTTCATTGTGTGCCATTAAGTGCTATGTGACAGACCCTTCGGTCAGAACTAAAGAGTTATATTTTGTTCAGCTTCAAGAAAACCTATTCTAATGCAAGTTTGCTGGGATCAGCTCTAATTAAGTTTAGTGATCAAACATTCCCATTGTCTAATCAGACTGCTAGTGATAAGGTGGACTGCATTGTTTTATTGTGTGTAATGTTATCTGCTGAAGTAATGTTGTGGCCTGTCAAAGGGAGTGTCTCTCTATCTAAATTTATCAAATCTGTGATTGGGGATTTTATGCCTCCCCCTGAGAGTGTCTCTGTTTGCATGTAACCTCATTAAAAACCAGGCTGTGTGCTCCAGCACATCAGACCTATTCTGACCCTCTAACTTGCAGCTTTGACTCATGTTTGTAGGGGGCAGCTATATCACTACAGGGATTGCTATGTTTTTCATACTCCCTTAGCTACAGGGATTGCTACAGAAGGAAGAGGTTCACCTACTGGAGCCTGGTCGTAGGTCCAGGGTGCAAAGCAGACGGCGAGATACCAGCCCAGCAGCGGTGGTTCATAGAGTCTGCATTACGTATGGTGGCTACGCAGTAGTTATAGTGTCTAAGGTGCTGATGATCCTTTGGGGAGCGCTAGGAGCATCCTTTTCTACGGTCCAACATCCAGCCAGCCTGGAGGCAACCGTAACAGAAGTCCTCATCAAAGCGGCCAGAAGTCTTCATCCAGACGGCATCTTCTATCTTTTTTTTTTGTAAATTAGATAATTGTATTTGATAAATTTAATGTATTTTATTGTATTGTAATGTTAGGTTTTAGTGTAAGGCAGGTTAGGTTTTATTTTACAGGTAACTTTGTATTTATTTTAACTAGGTAGTTAGTAGTAATGTCGCGAATATTTTTCGCCGGCGAATAGTTCCCGGCGAACATAGCATGTTCGCGTTCACCGCGGCAGGCGAACATATGCAATGTTCGATCCGCCCCCTATTCGTCATCATCGTAAACTTTGAGCCTGTATCTCACAGTCTGCAGACACATTCCAGCCAATCAGCAGCAGACCCTCCGTCCCAGACCCTCCCAGCTCATGGACAGCAGCCATTTTAGATTCATTCGGAAGCTGCATTGTTAGTGAGAGGAGGGACAGTGTAGCTGCTGGTGATTTAATAGGGAAATTGATAGCTAGGCTAGTGTATTCAGTGTCCACTACAGTCCTGAAGGACTCATCTGATCTCTGCTGTAAGGACAGCACCCCAAAAAGACCTTTTTAGGGCTAGAACATCATTTTTTTATTTTACTTTTTTTTCCTGTGTAATCTAATTGCAGTTGCCTGCCTGCCTGCCAAGCCACTTGCCCAGTGCCACCACTCATATCTGGTGTAACAGTAGTGTAAATTTAAAAAAAACAACTTTTTTGACTGTGAAACATCAGTCTGCTAGTGTAATCTAAGTGCTGTTGCCTGCCTGCCAGCGTTTGTGCCAGGCCCACTTGCCCAGTGCCACCACTCATATCTGCTGTAACAGTAGTGTAAATTTAAAAAAAAAAAAACTTTTTTAACTGTGAAACATCAGTCTGCTATTGTAATCTAATTGCAGTTGCCTGCCTGCCAGTGTGTGTGCCAGGCCCACTTGCCCAGTGCCACCACTCATATCTGGTGTAACAGTAGTGTAAATTTAAAAAAAAAAAAAAAAAAACTTTTTTGACTGTGAAACATCAGTCTGCTTGTGTAATCTAATTGCAGTTGCCTGCCTGCCAGCGTGTGTGCCAGGCCCACTTGCCCAGTGCCACCACTCATATCTGGTGTAACAGTAGTGTAAATTTAAAAAAAAAAAAACTTTTTCAACTGTGAAACATCAGTCTGCTAGTGTAATCTAATTGCAGTTGCCTGCCTGCCAGCATGTGTGCCAGGCCCACTTGCCCAGTGCCACCACTCATATCTGGTGTAACAGTAGTGTAAATTAAAAAAAAAAAAACTTTTTTGACTGTGAAAACATCAGTCTGCTTTTTTTGTGTCAGGCTCACAGCGTATACTGTGCCCACTTGCTCAGTGCCACCACTCATATCTTGCTTAATAGTACTATAAGTGTACATTTAAACAAATAAAACGTTTTGGACTGTGAAACATCAGTCTGCTTTTTTGTGTCAGGCTCACAGCGTATACTGTGCCCACTTGCCCAGTGCCACCACTCATATCTTGTTTAATAGTAGTGTAAGTGTACATTTAAAAAAATAAAAACTTTTTGGACTGTGAAACATCAGTCTGCTTTTTTGTGTCAGGCTCACAGCGTTTACTGTGCCCACTTGCCCAGTGGCACCACTCATATCTTGTTTAATAGTAGTGTAAGTGTACATTTAAAAAAAATGACAGGCACAGGCAGGCCACCCCGCAGGTGCCGTCGTGGTCATGGTGCTGCCCAGTGTTCAGAGGCCACGTACCATGAACTCGAAAAGTTCTGAGGACATAGTTGACTTTTTAACACAGGACACCCAATCTTCTATAGCTTCCGCTCCGAACCTTGATGCACCATCCTCCTCCAGCTTATCTTCGGGCAGCACCTCTCAAGTTACCACTCTCCCGCCTGCCACCCACCACCAACACTAGCACCACAGCCACTTCACTTGATCTGTCAGAGGAGTTATTTACACATCAGTTGGAAGAAATGAGTGATGCGCAACCATTATTGCCAGAGGATGTAGATAACAGGGATATGTCTCAGTCAGGCAGCATTACACACATGGACGTAGGGTGTGATGATGATGATGTTGTACCCACTGCGGGAGTTTGGTTTGTCACTGTGAAGCGGGCGTAACCCTTACACTACCTGATCGATACAACATCATACCTGACGTTTTAAAAGCACGTTATTCCAAACAATTTAGGAATGTTAGGTGATTTATGCCCCTTATGGATTAAAACCAGACTCTGCATCAACTATGTAATTTTCCATGGGAGTTTTGCCATGGAACCCACTTCCGGCATGCCACAGTCCAGGTGTTAGTCCCCTTGAAACAACTTTCCCATCACTATTGTGGCCAGAAAGAGTCCCTGTGTGTTTTAAAATTTGCCTGCCCATTGAAGTCAAAGGGGGTTTGCCCGGTTCGCCGGTTCAAAAAGTTTTGCGGGAGTTCGCATTCGCAGTTCGCGAACCCACATTTTTAGGTTTGTGACATCACTAGTAGTTAGTAAATAGTTAAAGGGACACTGAACCCAATTTTTTTTCTTTTGTGATTCAGATAGAGCATGCAATTTTAAGCAACTTTCTAATTTACTCCTATTATCAATTTTTATTCCTTCTCTTGCTATCTTTAGTTGAAAAAGAAGGCATCTAAACTTTTTTCTTGGTTCAGACCTCTGGAAGCACTTATTTTATAGGTGGATGAATTTATTCACCAATCAACAAGGACAACCCAGGTTGTTCACCAAAAATGGGCCGGCATATAAACTTACATTCTTGCATTTCAAATAAAGATACCAAGAGAATAAAGAGTAAATTAGAAAGTTGCTTAAAAATTCATGCTCTATCTGAATCTTGAAAGAAAAAAATTGGGTTCAGTGTCCCTTTAATAACTATTTACTAACTAGTCTACCTAGTTAAAATAAATACAAACTTACCTGTGAAATAAAAATAAAACCTAAGCTAGCTACAGTGTAACTATTAGTAAGTATTTAGTTTTAAATAGGAATTATTTAGGTAATAATTGTAAGTTTAATTTAGATTTATTTTAATTATATTTAAGTTAGGGGGGTTAGGGTTAGACTCAGGCTTAGGGTTACGTTAAGGTTATGCTTAGGGTTAGGGTTACGTTAGGGTTAGGTTTAGGGGTTAATATATTTATTTAGTGTTAGTGATGTGGGAGGCCAGAGGTTTAGGGGTTAATAACTTTAGTATAGTGGCGACGACATTGGGGATGGCAGATTAGGGGTTAATAACTGTAATGTAGGTGGCGGCGATATCGAGAGCAGCAGATTAGGGGTTAATAGTTTTATTTAGGTGGTGGCGATCTTAGGGGCAGCAGATTAGGGGTTAATAACATTATGTAGGTTGTGGCAATGTTAGGGGCAGCAGATTAGGGGTGTTTAGACTTGGTTTTTATGTTAGGGTGTTTGGTTTAAACGTAACTTTTTCTTTCCCCATAGACATAAATGGGGCTGTGTTACGGAGCTTTTGTTTCCACGATCGCACTCTCCCCATTGATGTCTCTGGGGAAATCGTGCACAAGCACATCAAATCACTGCTTGTATTTGGGTGAGGTATGGAGTTCAATGCAACCATATCGCCCGTACAAGCCGGGTTTTACAAAACCTGTAATAGCAGCACTACAGGGAGGTTAAATACCGCCGCTTTTGTGACGGTCGTTAATTTCCCTATAGTGCTTAAAACTCGTAATCTAGCTGTATGTTAATAATCCTTTTCAAAGCTGTATTTTAACATTTTATCTCTTGAGGTTTTTTCCTATTCAATACACTATCTGTATTATATTCTAGAGATTGGTTATTCTGATTCCCTCTCGAGACTGTACTACTATTTTTATGGAAATTGGTACTTATTTTCAGGATTCTTTAGAATTTGAATATAACCTTAGTAGAGCATATTCACGTACTGTTTATATTTTTAGCTCAGCTTTATCTGTGGCTGACATTACTGTTCTCTCAACCTTTGTTGAGCAGTTAGCATAAGCAGTTTCAGATTCTCAAGTATATCACTCTGTTTATTTACTTTAGATGTATTCATTTAATTATGTTTACTATATCTATTATTATGATTTCTATTATCTCCACTATTTTTGGAGGTTTAGAGTTTTTTTCTGCCCTACTTTTAGTCCGGTGATGTAGATCAGTTGGTGAATGTCTTGACTACAAATGCTTGTTCTAAAACCAAGGGTCATAGATTAATTTCCCAGCAAAATTAAAACAGCCCTTTGGCTTTTGAGGTCAAATTATTGTGTACCATTTATTTGGGCAATAATAACTACTGTTTTTATCAGTTGCTAATTTGGTTAACTCCGAGTGTAAGCACTGAAAAAGCATTTTTTTGTATCCTTCTGGGAGAAGAACGCTATATAATTACTAGTTATTAGACTGCATGAAGGTGCAGTTCTCAAACCAGTCCTTCTGGTGGGGGGGCAGATTAAATTGTTTTTGGGTAAACTCAGCCCAAATTCTATATTATTTTTAGGGTTTAAATAGATTTTTAGAATGAGATCTCCTATGGGAAGAATCTTTTTTTCTCAGTACACTCTGTGAATTTTTTTCAGGAGTGATTATGCCAGGAACAGGGTTTGGGTTTCTATTCAATTCTATTCTTTGTCCCAAAGAACAAAGGTTTATTCAGTCCATTCTTGGATCTTAAGACTTTTATATTGTTTTGTTAGAGTCTCAACTTTTAAGTTAGCGATTATAAGGACTATTATGCCTTTTTGTTAAGGTCATTTCATGTCCACTCCATTTTTCAGGATGTTTATCCTCATATTTTATTTCATTCAGACCACATGTGGATTATGAGATTTTCTTTTTAGATAAGCTTTACCAATTTGTCGCTTTTCCATTTGGTCTACCGACAGCTTTATGAATCTTTTCAAAGGTTTTTGGTGCCTTTATTTCTGTCAGTAGGGTATTGTGGTGCTTACTTATCTGGATGCTATCTTGGTATTAGCTTAAACCTTTATTTTATTAAAGCTGGACAGATATCTAAGCATGCTAATGCACTGTGGCTGAGCTCTGTAGCAACCTGAGGGTTGCAGGTTCGATTCCCAGTGAAGTCCATTCGTCCTTCCGAGGTCTATTAAATGAGCAGCGTCTTGAGTCCCTTACGGGTGATTAGACGTGCTTTACAAGTACACAATACATATGAAAAAACAGTATTTAAATATATTGACTTTTATTTTTGTGGAATTCCTCATGAATCAACTAAGTTTTGTTTCTTCAAGACATGGTTAGAGAATTTAATTTTCCTAAGAGTTTTGTGATTCCTCAGACAAGGGTCACTTCTTTTTGGTTTTGTAGATGGATTCTGTGTTCATGTCTTTGTCTTTATCGGATGAAAGTAAATTGTAATTGGCGTTAGCCTGTCTAACTTACAGTCTAGAACTTTTCTTTCAGTGGCTATGTGCATGGAGGTTTTAGGTCTTATAACAGCAGCATCGGGCGTGGTTCCCTTTGCTCATTTTTCATCTGAGATCTCTTTTTGCTTTGCATACTGAATCAATGATAAATGGATTGTTTTTAGATATCACAGTTGATATTTTTAAATCCTAACACTCTACTCTCTCTGTTTTGGTGATTAGACTATCATAATTTTATTCAGGGAGCCTCCTTTTGTTCGTCCTTCCTGGACTGTATTCTTAATGGACACAAGTCTTACAGGTTGGGGAGCTGTCTGAGAGTCTTTGACAGCACAAGGTGTTTGGAAACTTCAAGAGGCGAGTTTTCCAATCAATATTTTACAACTCTGTGCTATTTTTCAGAGCTCTTTCAGGCTTGGCCTCTTTTTTAATCTTTTGCTTTCAGACAGACAATATCACAACTGTGGCATATGTCAATCAACAAAAGGGACTTGTAGTTCCTTAGCAATTAAGAAGTATCTTGAATATGTTCTTAGATGGAATTCATCTCCTGTCTATTTTCTACGATTCTTTATCTCAGGTTTAGACATTTAGGAGAGGTGGATTATCTCAACCGTTAGTCTTTACATCCAGGAGAGTGGTATAAAGATGTGTTTTCTCAATTTCACAGGTATCTTTTCAGGTCCAGGGATCCTCAGGGTCAGATGGTGGATGCATTTGCAGTGTCTTGGTTTTGCAACCTGACTACATCTTTCAGCCTTTGTTTTTTCCTTCCAAAGGTGATTTCCAAGATCATATTGGAACAGTGTCATGTGTTTCTGATAGCATCAGTATGGTCTCACAGGTTTGGTATGTGGATCTTGTTCGGAGGTCCAGTTGCCATCCTTGGCCGCTTTCTCTTTGGCCAGCCCTCTTGTTTAATGGGCTATTTTTCCATCGGGATCTCAAATTACTAATTTGGTGGTATGGAAATTGATTAGTGTTTAGTCATAGAGTTTTCTCTGACTCAGTTTTTATCACTATGTTGCAGGCTTATAAGTCTGTTTCAAGGAACATGTATGATCAGGTTTGGAAAACCTATATTTTATAGTGTTCTTATAAATTCTCTTGGCATTCTTTTAGAATTCCTAGGATTTTAGTTTTTCACGATGGTTTGGATAAGTTTGTCTGCAAATTTTTTGAAGGGACAAATCTCTCTTCTTTCTGTTTTATTTTCTAGAAAGCTGGTTTGAACTTCCTGATATTCACTGTTTTGTTCAGGATTTGGTTGGTATCAAGCCTGTTCATTTCTCCTTTTTGGAGTCTTGTTTGGTTTAAAGATTTTGCAGGCTCTTTTCTTTTGAGCCTATATTTTTTTTGAAGATGATCTACTTTCTTGGAAAGTGTTGTTTATTTTTACTATCTCTTCTGCTACAAGAGTTTCTGATTTATCAGCTCTCTCTTGTGTGTCTCCTTATCTGATTTTTTCATTCAGATAAGTTGTTTTTTGGACTATTTTTTTTCCTAAGGTTGTGAATTTGAACAACATTAGTAAAGAAATTGTTGTTCCTTCTTTGTGTCCTAATCCTTAAGAATTCTTTGAGAGTTCTTTAAATCCTTTGGATGTGGTAAGAGCTTTATAATTCTATATCGAGGTTACTAGGATTTCAGAAGACTTCTAGTCTATTTGCTGTTTTTCTGGGTCCAGAAAAGGTTAGGAAACCTCTGCCATTTCTTTGGCATCCTGGTTAAAGCTTTTGTTTTTCAATGCTTATTTGGAGGCAGAGCAGGCTCCACCTCAGAGATTTACAGCTCATTATACTAAGTTCAGTCGCCATTTCTTAGGCTTTTTCAGAATGAAGCTTAGGTGGATAAAATTTGCAAATCAGTAATTTTGTCTTCTTTGCACACTTTCATACGCCTAGATTACAAGTCTTGCGTTAGCCTTAAAAAGCAGCGTTGAGGGGTCCCAACACTGCTTTTTAATGCCCGCTGGTATTACGAGTCTGGCAGGTACAGGTGTACCGCTCACTTTTTTTCCGCGGTTTTAGCATACCGCAAATCCCCTTACGTCAATTACGTATCCTATCTTTTCAATGGGATTTTCCTAATGCCGTTATTATGATTGCTTGAAAAAGTGAGCGGTACACCCTCTCCTGTCAAGACTCCTAACGCATTTAAAAGCCAGTAGTTAAGAGTTTTATGGGCTAACGCTGTAACATACAACTCTTATCTAAAGTGCTAAAAAGTACACTAACACCCATAAACAACCTATTAACCCCTAAAACGAGCCCCCCCCCCCACATCGCAAAACACTTAACTAAAGTTTTTAACCCCTAATCTGCCGAGCCGGACATCGCCTCCACTTAAATAAATGTATTAAAATCCTAAACCGCCGCACTCCCACCTCGCAAACACTAGTTAAATAATTATTAACCCCTAATCTGTCATCCCTAACATCGCCGACACCTATCTACATTTATTAACCCCTAATCTGCCGCCCCCAACTTTGCCGCCACTATACTAAATTTATTAACCCCTAAACCTAAGTCTAACCCTAACCCTAACAACACCCCCTAACTTAAATATAATTTAAATAAAACAAAATAAAATTACTACAATTAAATAAATGAATCCTACTTAAAACTAAATACCTATAAAATAAACTCTAAGCTAGCTACAATATAACTAATAGTTACATTGTAGCTATCTCAGGGTTTATTTTTATTTTACAGGCAAGTTTGTATTTATTTTAACTAGGTACAATAGTTATTAAATAGTTATTAACTATTAAATAACTACCTAGCTAAAATAAGTACAAATTTACCTGTAAAATAAACCCTAACCTAAATTACAATTACTAACACTACACTATAATTAAATTAATTCTCTAAACTAACTACAATTAAATACAATTAAATTAAATAAACTAAATTACGAAAAAAAACCCTCTAAATTACAGAAAATAAAAACAAAATACAAATTTTTAAACTAATTACACCTAATCTAATCCCCCTAATAAAATAAAAAAGCCCCCCATAAAAATAAAATTCCCTACTCTATACTAAATTACAAATAGACCTTAAAAGGGCCATTTGCGGTGCATTGCCCCAAAGTAATCAGCTCTTTTACCTGAAAAAAAAAACAATACCCCCCCAACATTAAAACCCACCACCCACACACCCAACGCTACTCTAAAACCCACCCAATCCCCCCTTAATAAAACCTAACACTAACTCCTTGAAGATCACCCTACCTTGAGACGTCTTCACCCAGCCAGGCCAAAGTCCTCCAAGAAGCCGGGCACAAGTGATCCTCAAGACGGCCAGAAGTCGTCATCTGATCCGGGCAGAAGAGGTCCTCCAGAGGGGCAGAAGTCTTCATCCAGGCGACATCTTCTATCTTCATCCTTCTGGCGTGGAGCGGGTTCATCTTCAATCCAGCCGACACGGAGCATCCTCTTCCAACGAAGTCCACCAGACGAATGAAGGTTTCTTTAAATGACATCATCCAAGATGGCATCCCTTGTATTCCGATTGGCTGATAGGATTCTATCAGCCAATCAGAATTAGAGTATGAAAAATCCTATTGGCTGATGCAATCAGCCAATAGAATTGAGCTCGCATTCTATTGGCTCATTGGAACAGCCAATAAAATGCAAGCTCAATCCTATTAGCTGATTGGATCAGCCAATAGGATTGAACTTCCTACCTTAATTCCGATTGGCTGATAGAATCCTATCAGCAAATCGGAATTCAAGGGACGCCATCTTGGATGACGTCATTTAAAGGAACCTTCATTCGTCTGGTGGACTTCGTTAGCAGAGGATGCTCTGCATCAGCTGGATTGAAGATGGACCCGCTCCGCTCCGGAAGGATGAAACTAGAAGATGCCGCTTAGATGAAGACTTCTGCCCCTCTGGAGGACCTCTTCTGCCCACATTGGATGAAGACTTCTGGCCGTCTGGAGGATAACTTGTGCCCTGCTTCTTGGAGGACTTCGGCCCGGCTGGATGAAGACGTCTCAAGGTAGGGTTATCTTTAAGGGGTTAGTGTTAGGTTTTATTAAGGGGGGATTGGGTGGGTTTTAGAGTAGGGTTGGGTGTGTGGGTGGTGGGTTTTAATGTTGGGGGGGTATTGTATTTTTTTTTTACAGGTAAAAGAGCTGATTACTTTGGGTCAATGCCCCGCAAAAAGCCCTTTTAAGGGCTATTTGTAATTTAGTATAGGGTAGGGAATTTTATTTTTTGGGGGGCTTTTTTATTTTTTTAGGGGGATTAGATTAGGTGTAATAAGTTTAAAAAACGTGTAATTATTTTTTTATTTTCTGTAATTTAGTGTTTGCTGTTTTTCATACATTCATTTATTTAATTTAATTGTATTTAATTGTAGTTAGTTTAGGTAATTAATTTAATTGTAGTGTAGTGTTAGGTGTAATTGTAACATAGGTTAGGGTTTATTTTACAGGTACTTTTGTATTTATTTTAGCTAGGTAGTTATTAAATAGTTAATAACTATTTAATAACTATTGTACCTAGTTAAAATAAATACAAAGTTGCCTGTAAAATAAAAATAAATCCTAAAATAGCTACAATGTAATTATTAGTTGTATTGTAGCTAGCTTAGGGTTTATTTTATAGGTAAGTATTTAGTTTTAAATAGGAATAATTTATTTAATGATACAAATATTTATTTAGATTTATTTAAATGATATTTAAGTTAGGGGTTGTTAGGGTTAGGGTTAGACTTAGGTTTAGGGGTTAATAACTTTATTATAGTGGCAGCGACGTTGGGGGCGGCATATTAGGGGTTATTAAATTTAATGTAGGTGTCAGCGATGTTAGGGGCATCAGATTAGGGGTTGATAGGTATAATGTAGGTGTTGGCGCTGTCGGGGGCGGCAGATTAGGGGTTAATAAGTGTAAGATTACGGGTGTTTAGACTCAGGATTCATGTTAGGGTGTTAGTTGTAGACGTAAAATGTATTTCCCCATAGGAAACAATTGGGCTGCTTTAAGAGCTGAACGCTGCTTTTTTGCAGGTGTTAGGTTTTTTTCAGCCGCCTCAGCCCCATTATTTCCTATGGGAAAATCGTGAACGAGCACGTTTAGCCAGCTCACCGCTACCGTAAGCAGCGCTGGTATTGAGGTGAGATGTGGAGCTAAATTTTGCTCAACGCTCACTTTTCTGAGGCTAATGCCAGCTTGCAGAAAACTTGTAATACCAGCGCTGTCTTAAGTGAGCAGTGAGAAAAAAAGGAGCGTTAGCACCGCACAGCCTTACCGACAAAAACTCGTAATCTAGCCGATTGTTTTTACCATTTTGATGTATTTTGCTTCTTCGGGAAGCAGTCTTTGGTAGAAAAAGTTCTTCAGGCAGCTGTTTCAGTTTGATTCTACTGCTTTTACATTAAGTTTTTGGAGAAAAACTTAATTATTGTGTGGATTTAATTTCTCAGTGGTAATAGCTGTTGTTATTTTATCCCTCCCTCTCTAGTGACTCTTCTGTGGACTTGGGTATTTCTATCCCATACGTCACTAGCTCATGGACTCTTGCCAATTACATGAAAGAAAACATAATTTATGTAAGAACTTACCTGATAAATTAATTTCTTTCATATTGGCAAGAGTCCATGAGGCCCACCCTTTTTATGGCGGTTATGTTTTTTTTGTATAAAAGCACAATTATATTTCCAGTTCCTCTTTTGTATGCTTTTTTACTCCTTATTTTATCACCCCACTACTTTGCTATTTGTTAAACTGAATTGTGGGTGTGGGGTGGGGGGTGTATTTATAGGCATTTTGAGGTTTGGGAAACTTTGCCCCTCCTGGTAAAATTGTATATTCCATACGTCACTAGCTCATGGACTCTAGCCAATATGAAATAAATGAATTTATCAGATAAGTTCTTACATAAATTATGTTTTTTAGCCGTACCGCAAAACTCGTAATACCGGCGCTATGGGAATCCCATGAAAAAACGTAATTTTTACGTGTGCGGGATTGACGTTGCGGTACAGGCTAAAAGGTGTGTGGTACACCTATACCGACAACACTTGTAATAGCTGTGGTGCTGTTTTAACGCTGAAAATGCCATATTTTCAGCATTACAAGCCGTAACGCAAAACTTGTAATCTAGGTGATAGACAATTAATATGAACAATTTTAAAAAAAAAATCAATGTTAAAATAACATCTAACTCCTGTATGACTAAAATCCAGCATTTAGTGCCTGACTGGCTGTCCCTAACATCAGTCATTAGTAATAATATGGCAGGATTGTACAGAGGACCATGGACAAACGAATGATAACACCCCCTACACATTATTACAAAAAAGGAGCTTATTAATCAAACAATATAACTACTCACCCCATTACTGCACCTTTTATTTTGGCACCAAATGTTGTGAACAGATGAAAGAATTGATTTTGTCAAGCAATCATTCGTTTTTCATCTATTAAATCTAATAATGTTTTTCGCTGTATTTGCATTCGTGTTTCCAAAAAGTCCCAAAATAAAAGAAGACCGGGTTCAAAGGTAAAATGTTGCAAAAGTCAACATCACATATATGACAACATCACATATATCACAGCCATGTATAATAACCAGCCTGATTAAAGACTCCAGTAGATCCACTGGAATATTTAATCAGGCTGGTTATTATACATGGCTGTGATGTTGCAGTATTGCATTCTAAATGGATGCAATAAAAGTTAATCGTTACCTTTGAAGCCAGTCCTCTTTTCTTCTTAAACGGTAAGAGTCCACAGCTTCTTAAACGGGAAGAGTCCAGGAGGAGACAAAGACACCCCAGTCAAAGGCTTAAATACCTCCCCCACTTCCCTCATCCCCCAGTCATTCTTTGCCTTTCATCACAGGAGGTTGGCAGAGAAGTGTCGGAAGTTTGAGATAGTCTCTTATGGAGGGTAGTACTCTTCGCAATGGGACTGGAGTTTTAAGTAGTCCTATCAGCCTCTCAGTGAGAGCATGGATGAAAGTTGAGTCAGGAGATGCAGGGAAAGTTTTCCTGCAACACCATCCGGACTCATATTAACAGCTCCTTGGTAATCAACATTGACGAGTTTCGCTGCCTACCTTTATTCACTCAAGTCCATGTCAAAAGCAAGGCTACTATCTGTCACACTTAAAGGGCTGTGTTCCTGTTCTACACTGTAGATTCCAGTAAGATCATTTCATTTTATTTTGATATGTGAATGTAATGTTAATGAAATAAGGTAGGGTCCCAGTGGGACTCCTTTTATCTTAACAAGGAATTATGGGTTAATATCTCCTGAGGGGGGTTATTGAACAGGGGTGTCTTTAATCATGTTTGCTATATGGTTCTATCTGCGAATGTGTAGCAATATTTAGGCTCACGACTTTTACGGAACATAACAGCCTTATCTTAATGACACAATCTTTCGAGATTGTGTGCCCTTTTGTGACTGGCACGGTGCACCTCGTGACGGGTACAGTTACGTTTGTTTCTCACTTCTGTATGCTGACTGTGTGTGACAGAGAGAGTCTAGCTTGTGGGTTGCCTGGTTCACAGCAGGTGGTGAGTTCCCCAGCCATTGGGGGTGCAAAAAGGGTGCCAGTTAGTTTTTGTCATTTGTGTAATCCCAAGATTATGGAGGATTCTGATATTTTAGACACGGATGTCTCTGATATGGAGAATGTGTCTTGTGATGACTATGAAATGGCTCGGGTAATCAATGCCCATCAGTTATGTTCCCATTGCCATTCTAGAGTACTCTCTTCTCCCAAATCATGGAGCTTAGAATGCATTGAGCCATCCGTGTCTGAGGTTTCCATGTCCTGTGAGCAAGCAGGTGTCCCTATGGCCTTTACTCCTTCACCGGAGGGTGGCTTGTTTCCTCTAGAGGATGACGACATAGTTCCGCATGGCCATTTCTATGGCGTTTACTCATTTATATCTCCCAAGTGAAATATTTCTAAGATACTGTGTGTGTTCTGTTAACCAGGGCCTGTCGGGCGTGTGATCGTCTGATTCAGTTCTTCCTTCTGGGGAAGCGCTGGCCTCTGAGGCTCCAGGGGCTCCAACCTTGGGGCCAGGGTCTTTTGTTGATCTGGTGAGGGATGATTTGCCTCCCATTATAGGCTGGCACGTCTTTGTGTTCTTTTAAGACATGTTTTGGTGATGATGAGGATCCCAGTCTGAGTGGGCTGAGAGATCCGAGGCCTTAGATGCTGGATGGCACATAGAATATGATGTTTGGGGATGAAGCCAATCTCCTTAACACCTTCATTTTATTTTTTTCTTTATGCTTCCGTTATGAGCTTAGGTAAATGGGGCCTCTTATTGGCTGGTCCCATTGGCGTTCTCATTCACCTTGGGCGTTCACCCGATGGGTGCAGCCTTCATTTTATTTTTTGATCCGGATGGATGTGTTTAATTTGTTTTTCCTTAAGCTTATGTCTGTTCGTTTTGAGAACTATCTTCTCTGGCTGTTGTCTCTTCCATATTATACCCTTGGTCTGACGTTTGAGTGTTTCTGTGTCCTCGTTACAACTGTAGCCTTGGGGCGTAACAGTGAAGAGTCGAGATTGGTTACAGACGGTTGCCCTTCTGGGGTCAGGTAGTTGACCATTTATCCTCGATGTTCAGCTAGGGCTTCATGGAGGGTGCCTTATGTCTAACTCTTTGGGATGGCAAGCAAGGTCCAGGGTTCTCATTCACCTTCGGGTGTTGGTGCTACCTTGCCAGTGTGTGTAACACGTGTTAACACTTGTCTACGAGATTTCCTTGTGATCCAAGTGCACTGAGTGCCGAATTCTTAAACTGTCCAGGAGCTCTTTCAGACTCTTGGGTTTGAGACTGTTGCTAGATCGCCAAGTCTATGGACTTTAGATGGTGCACACCTAAGTGTAGGAGGCAGCTTAGGGTTCCTCTGGAAGTTAGATCTTTTGATCAATTTCATTTTTTCAAGGACCCTGGCCTAGGTCCATATCTGTCCCTAGATGATTGTGAAAAGTTAGGTCTCACCTTAGGTGTTTGTGGTCCTGTGTGCCTCTCTCAGCGGGAGGCGGGGCTCTTTTTTTTGTGGAAGATGCCTACCTGCCTGTGGCTTAGGCTCTAGGTCTTCCTGACGGGGACCCTACTGGTCTACTGGCACATTTTATGTTCCTGTAGACTCCAGGTGTCTTTCAACTGGGTTGGCGATATGGCCGTGGGGTCTCGCCTCTATGGTAGGGTGGTTTTCCGTTGTTTTCATTCCCTTCTCTTCTAGAGCGGGGGTTGGGTTCTCCTGGTTTAGAGTTACCTTAGCATCTGATTGTGTCCCACAATGGCTTAGTGGTAAACTATGTTTCCTTGAAAGCTGAAGGTCAAGAGTTCAAATCCAGCTATGGCTATGTACTCTTCAAAATAACCTTGCCTAAAGCAGCTTTATATGGCGACCTATGGGTCCTTGTCTTTCCTGCCTTTTAAGGGTCTTTTCCCTTCTGGCATTTTCAGAATCCTGGAAAGGGAGATGCAATGTAGTTAATGGTTCCATCGTTCCTGCAGCGGGAGGCTGAGGGTTTGAACCCTTTTGGGGCTCTTGCTAAATGTGGATTCTGATATATAGATGTTGGGGGTTTGAGGGCCCTCTTCCCTTGGGAAGTGTTCCTTTTTTTGGGGAAGACAGCAGTGTAAGAGGTCTCGTACCCGTGTACAATGCCTATCCTTAATCACAATAGCATGCCATTTGCAAGTAGCGGGTCAGAGGCCTACCCAGGGGCTTTGTTCCTCGTTGACCCTTCCTTTCTCTTCCAGAGGTCTGGAACACTTGTCTTCGGTCTTTGACTATCCTTTAGGCTGGGACCTTTACCCTTGAGTGAAGCTCCGGGATCGGTTATCTATGAAGTATTGACTGTTTTCTTCCCCTTTGGTGGGAGGACTTTTGATGTCCTCCTCTTTTCTACTGGCCTACTGGTAGGAGACTCTCATTGGAGTTCGGTATTCGGAGGGCTGTGAGCATTTGGAAGGTTAGCAGTTTGAAACCAGCTTACAGCAATTTGCACTTTGAATGTGTGCTAGCAGGCTTTAGAATGCCTTTTGGTGGATTGGGTTTTGCGATGGTTGAGTCAGCTTTCCAACCTGGAAGCTGGTCATTGAGAGTTCCTGTTCAGACCATTTGGTGTTCTCTTGAAGAGCTCTTCCCTAACTGCTGGGACAGTTATCCTATTGCCGCTTTCATTGCTGGCCTAGCCTGAAGGTTTCGATCTGATGTGAGGCAACAGGGAACTCTTGTTTTCTGGAGTACCTTAGGGCATGTGACTGGATCAGGGATTTGAGGGTGTCCCTCGAGTCCTTTTTGGGACATGTTTCCCTGTGTATGGTTCTCTTTTTTATTCGGTCCTTGTGTTTCTAGGGAGTTTGTCTTCCTGGGCGCTACTATCGTAAGACAACCTTGAGCTGTTCTATGTTAGTTGAGCTGTGTGGAATGATCTTTTGGATTTTTCCTGGGAATCTTTTCTCCTTTTTGGGGGCAGATAGTGGTCCTTGTCTTGTGGTCGGGTACCTTCATGGGAGTCATGACCCACGGGGCTGATTCATCGGAGGCTGGACTCTGGGACTGAGTGGTCTCTAATTTGGCTTGCTGGCGGTGTAACTAATGTGCAGTAACCTGGGCTTCGGGTTTTCACCCGTGTTGTCTATATTTTTATAGGGTGTCCAGGTGATTTCAGGCTGTGGTGCCTTTCGAAGGGCCGCCTTTTGTACCCACCCATTGAATGCAGCTGTGGACTCTTACCGTTTAAGAAGAAAAAACATAAATTATGTTTACCTGATAATTTTCTTTTCTTCTGACGGGAAGAGTCCACAGCTACCACCCGTGTTTTTATCTATGAGGCAGCTGTAATTTTTTGTTTTTCTGGCACCTTTTTTTTACCCTGATATTTCTCCTACTGTTCCTTCTTCCCTTTTCAGAATGACTAGGGGAGAGGGAAGTGGGGGAGGTATTAAAAGCCTTTGGCTGGGGTGTCTTTGCCTCCTCCTGGTGGCTTGGTTCTGTATTTCCCAAAAGTAATGAATGCAGCTGTGGACTCTTCCCGACAGAAGAAAAGAAAATTATCAGGTAAGCATAATTTGTTTTTATTTTGGGACTTTTTGGAAACATTGTTGCCTTTTGTTTGCGGAGGTTTGAACTCAGTGGCGCACAAGCTACAATATTGCGGCGTCTCTTGGAGTCGTCTGGCCAGTCACAGCTGGTGGGCCATAATGGCAGTACTACGATCCAGAGAGACTGTAAGTTCATTTCTACTACTTTGTTTCATGGGTGAGTGACCTTTTCCTCTCTGCTTTTTTAAACTATGCTACATTATAGCTAAGTCTGCCTAACAATAGGTTTGATGTGCACTTAATACAGCTGCATGTATACAACACACTCTGTTGAGTGGTAAAAGTTTGTATGGTTACAATGAAGGCTTTCACGCTATGGGGCATATTTATCAAGCTTCTTCAAGTTCTGAAGAAGTTATGAAGCAGTGGTCTAAAGACCACAGCTCCATAACTTGTCCATCTGCTCTGAGGCGGCGGACAGAAATTAACCTGATCGAATTCGATCAGGTTGATTGACACCCCCTGCTAGTGGCCAATTGGCTGCAAATCTGCAGGGGGCAGCATTGCACCAGCAGTTCACAAGAACCTCTGGTGCAATGATAAATGCTGACAGCGTATGCTGTCAGCATTTATCGATGGGCAGCGATGTGCAGTGGACATAATACGCTACTTCATATCATGTCCGCTCGCTTATTGTTAAATATGCCCCTAAGTATCAAGTTTAATGCTTTTATAGTAAATACAACTGTGTGTGCCTTTTTTTCCTGCTGAGTAAACCAAATGATCCAATAGTTATAATAAGGTTCCAAGCTTTTAGATAACTCTGTAGAGCTACTTAGTATAGATGATCTGACATCCTGTGCACAAGCCCACGTATTATTGTCAATCCAATGCAAAATATACAATGCAGTTAGCAACAGTGTTGTAATACGTATGCGGGTATAACATCTGAAGTTACGAGGTTAAACAGCACAGCTTTCTACTCACAGTACCGGCCCCACTCAGCGGGATAGCTGTCTCCTATACTCCGTACCACTAACACTGGTCTGGGAGGATATTGTTGCTTTGCAGAGATGATCGTAGCCTTCAAGCGGGTCCCCACCCGCTAAAAAATAGAACAAAGCAGCAGAAGTAGAAGAAAAACTATCCAAACGTGCTTTAAATTCAAAACATCAATGAATGCTTTATTTCAGGTAAGACATACAGGACAAACACCACTCCTCACTTCACAGCTGAAAGCCGATGCATTTTAAAGTGCACTTTGAAGTGCCGATTATGGCAGGAAATGCGTCGGCTCTCAGCTGTGGCATTAAGGAGTGGTGTGAGAAGCCGCAGCGTGCTATAAGAAAAAAATGAGTGGCTCCTGGTCCCGCCTCCAGCAAAGGGAAGAAGAAACTATATGAAGTTAAAATGAAGCATTTATTCAAGTATAGTACAGTATAATATTAGCCGTAGAATAAGGAGCAGCAAAACATGGTACTGTTTAAATAAGTACCGTGTTTCACTCTGTCCTGTTCTATGGCTTATATTATACTGTATAGCTGTACTAAAAGCTTTACTTTATATAGCGTCTTAACTTTGCTGCAGCCACTAATTTGTTTCTTGAGAGTAGATAGAATAAAAAGCATTGGTGTCAGGGGGGGACACTTACCTTGAATATGCATCTCTTCAGTCCTTCCAATGTGCACAGCACAAGCGCTCCTAGAATAATCAAGCAAGTTGGTGAATGCTGCTTGCCGCCCTCCCAAATCTGCCGCCCCTCCCAAATCTGCTGCTCTAGGCATGGCCTTGTTGGCCTAGGCCATAATACGCCCCTGGATATATCTGTATGTGCATTCGTACAAAGCCTGATTGCACATCTCAAATCATTGACATGTTCGGTTTGTCTAAATATTTAGATACAAAATGCATTTGAAACAAAATTTGTTCAATTGGATTGACGCCAATGGGAAGCCCACAAAACATTAATTTTATCAAAAAAATTACACTACTATGAAATGCCAACAATTGAAAAATCCATTGCTAACTGTTATTTGAGAACATACAGGAGCAAGAGGTTTTTTTTACAAAGATAATTCAAACACATTTTAATTAAAAGAATCTGATTATTACAGTAATATCAATTATTCACTAGAACTCCCACCCCATAGACTGCCCCTTCCAACCCTTACCTTCTTACTTCTTTTTTTTCAAGTCTCTCATTCTTTTTCAAATCCCTCATGCCAAAGTACCCACATTCCTTACTTTCTTACACACCTGCTACAAGTTTGTAGTTATAGTTATCCTTACCAATCCATTCAGAGCGTGAGAAGTGGCACCAGCAGGCAATAGAGTTACTGAACTATAGGCTACTGATTATAGTACATAAAGCTCCATATGTTTAGAGACCCTTGGACATAATGGCCAATAGTTCTCTAAGGATGAGGCAGTGACGGATGATGACCGCCACAGAACAGGAAAGGCAGAAACAGGCAGTAGATTTACTGAACTAGGTAGGCCTCACAGTTCATAGACCTCAAAAATACACCTCCAAGGGAGGAGAAAAAAAACACATTGTTAGAGACCTTTGGGCACAGCGGCCAGCAGTTTGCTACAATTATTGACATTATCTGATGATGACCACCACAGTGCAGGAAGAGCAAGAGCAGGAGAGGCAGCAGCAGGCAACACAGTTACTGAACTAGGTAAGCCTCCAGTACACACATCCCAAAAATACTCCTCCATGAGAGGAGGACAAACATATGTTTAGAGTCCTTTGGACACAGAGGCCCACAGTTTTCTTTATTTTTTTCCTTTAAATGATGATGATCACCACAGAGCAGGAAAGGCAGGAGCAGTTGGGGTAGCAGCAGGCACCAAAATTACTGAGGTAGGCCTCACAGTACATAAACCTAAAAAAATACACCTCCAAGAGAGAAGAAGAGCAAACATGTGCAGTTCCTTAAGAATTAGGCATTTCCGGATGATGACCAGCCACCACAGAGCAGGAAGGGAGGAGACAGGAGAGGCAGCAGGCATAGAGTTACTGAACTAGGTAGGCCTTCAGTACACAAACACCAAATATACACTTCCAAGGGAGGAGGACAAACATATGCTTAAAGACCCTTCTACACAGTGGCCAACAGTATGACTATAACTGATGATGACCACCACAGAGCAAGAAGGGCAGGAAAAAAGTGGCAGCACATGCAGCAGATTTATGGAACTAGGTAGACCTCACAATACATGAACCTCAAAAATACACCTCCAATGGAGGAGGATAAACATGCGCCATGAGCCCCTTGGACAAAGCGGCCAGCAGTTCCCTGAGGATTTGACATTGACAGATGATGCCCACCACAGAGCAGGAAAGGCAAGAGCAGGAGTGGCAGCAGCAGCTGATGGCATCAGACTTACTGAACTTGGTAGGCCTCAAAGTACATAAACCTCAAAATACACCTCCAAGAGAGGAGGACAAACATATGCATAGAGAGCCTTGGACACAGAGGCAAGCAATTCCCTGAGGATTTGGCATTTTAAGAATGATGATTACCACAGAGCAAGAAGGGCAGGAGAGGTAGCAGCAGGCAACAGAGCTACTGCACTAGGTAGGCCTCACAGTACATAAACCTCCACAATATGCCTCCAAGGGAGGAGAGAGACAAACAAGTCCCATAAGCCCCTTGGACACAATGGCTAGCAGTTCCCTGAAAATTTGGCTTTGACAGATGATGACCACCACAGAGAAGGAAAGTCAGGAGCAGGATTGGCAACAGCAGCAGAGGGCAGCAGACTTACTCAACTAGGTAGGCCTTGCAGTACATAAACCTGAAAAATACATCTTCACAGGAACATGACAAACACATACATAGAGCCCCTTGGACACAGCAGCCAGCAGTTCCATGAGGATTTAGCATTGAAAAATGATGACCACCAGAGGCAGGAGTGGCAGCAGCAGGTAGCAGAGTTACTGAACTAGGTAGGAAGGCTTGACAAAATATATATACCTAAAAAAATACATCTCCAAGGAAGAAGGAAAACAAGCACCTTGAGCTCCATGGACACAGCATCCAGCAGTTCCCTGATGATATGGCATTGACAGATGATGACCACCACAGAGCAGGAAGGGCAGGAACAGGAGTGGAAAACATTCAATCGGTGTCAAAGCTAAGGACAGGGGGGGTAACCTAGCTTTCAAATATCAAATTTGAGAAATGCCATTTGCTTCATGAACTGTGTTGACATTAATCACCTTGCATGATGGTTGGTGGAGAAGAGCATCTGAGCTACTGAAGCCAGGGCAGGCCATACAATCCTCTTGTCATATGAATAGCTCTGTAGGGTAAAAAGTTGGTTCGCAAAGATAAGCCTCTATCTTATCTGAGGCACTTGTACTCCCCTTTCTTGGGGGTGGCTTAATTGGGTCCCACCAAACAATCTACTGCCTCTAACAAAAATTCAGCTGCTCCACCCAGCTGTGTTGTGATACTGCAGCAGCAGCAGCAGAAGCTTCTTTTAGGAGATTAAACTAATTATTTCTGCAACCTTTACCACCAGGTGAGCTGAACAATGCACACAGATAAAATCACCCTCACGGAGAGCCTCTCCCATATTGGCTGCTCCGTCAGTGAAAACAAAGCCTATTGTCACCTTTGTGCCTGTGCTCACTCCTACCCACTGTTACACCTTCTTCTTAAGAGCCTTCAATATATTTTCAGCGTTATGCTGCTTATTCAACACCTCGGAATGGAGGAGGAATGATTGGTACCGCTACTGATCTACCGACTCGCTCCAGCTCTGACTAGAGCTGACTGCCGCTGCACCACCACTAGAAAGCACTATCCTCATCCTCATCACAAGCCCACAAGCCCAGGACTTCCATCAGTTTCCTGTCAGAGGAAGGCATGATTGCTACTAGGCTACTATTCAGTAGTAAAGTGCACCAATGGTACATCAGCCTTCGCCAACTCCTCCTTCAACACTGCAATGCAGGAACGGTATAAAGAGGGGACTACATTCCTGTTGAAATTGCTGCGTGAAGGGAAGTGGTAGTGAGGAAAAACTGCTTTAATCAATTGCTTGAAAGGCTCCCTTTCAAGCATGGTAAAGGACGCAACACTGACAGCTACCAGCTGCCCTATCAGAAGGTTAATTTTGTTGACTACCGCATGGACAGCCTTCTAGTGTGAAACCCCCCAGAATCCACTAGGGTGGGCTGAACATGTTGTTGTGATGTTGAAGGTGGTACCTGACTCTGGTTACGGCTATCAATATCATGTCCCCTGTCTTGACTACTGCTGGTATTGCTGCTCCTAAAAAGTGGCTTTCTTGCGATGTTGCTGCTGCTGCTTGCCTTGTCTTTTTCCCTAAAAAACACAACCTTGTGGTGCATGCAAAGATTTTGGTTCATCCCGGAGCTGTTGAGCTAACCCAGCACTTTCCTACAGCTAACTTCTTTGCCACAGACTTCCACTTAGCAAAGTGGCTATCTCCAATGATAACAAAGTGGTCCCACTGCCCTTCTACTGCTGTTGAGGTCTCTTTTCCAGTAGTTTTAGATGTGGCATCACAAATTCTCTCTGCCCTCCCTGGAGCACGTTTTCCTCTCATAGTGGTGGTGTTAGAACTGCCAGTGATTCTAGTACTGACAGAGATTGTTCTACTAGTGGAACTGGCAACATGGGTAATGGGTGAGGTTGTTGTAGAAACTGGCTGCTCTACAACATGGAAGTAGACTATGTAAAGAGCTAATGTCTACAATGATGCGGTTTGGTAACCTCAGACCCCCTCCAAAAACTACTACTAGGCTTGGATCTATCAGTCAATTCAGCATCTTTACATTCAGTTCACTGTTTTATTTTGTATAATAGGTGGGTGTAGGCAACCCTTACTGCTACTGATGCTGTTTCTGCTACTAATTATGGTAGTGGGGGGCCCTGCATATCAACTATTCCTGGTGGACATTGGACTGTATTCAACAGCAGACGCTGAAGATGAACCTGCTGCTGGGACTGCAGATGCTCCTCTATAGCTAATGGCCTTGAAAATTATATTTGACTCTGTGAAGCAGAGGCAATAGTGCTTGTCCCACTTCCACCCATTAGACAAGTAGAAGAAGATACAGACTCTGCAGTGATAATGACGGTGCATATGGCAATGGTACTACTGGTGGTGGTGGTGGTAGCTGGAAACATACCACACTATGACCAACCAAAAT
The DNA here is from genome assembly GCF_027579735.1 of Bombina bombina. NCBI lineage: Eukaryota > Metazoa > Chordata > Amphibia > Anura > Bombinatoridae > Bombina > Bombina bombina. The sequence continues at coordinate 680,219,543 of NC_069501.1, read as the reverse complement.
TGTTATGACAGAATAATATAAATATATATTATTAGCTTCAATTTTTGTTGTTGCTGTTGTTGTTAGTGACCCCACTGCAAAAACAAATATGGTTTCAATTAGATGATGTGGTACACAGCACTACTAAATATGTAATACTGATAGTATATATGTAACAGTATAGACAATAGATATGCATTGCATGCATTGTGTGCAATATAGCCAGCCACTGCGAAAATATTATTATTAAATATTATTGTTATATATTTAACACCCAAATTAAAAAATATGCTACGTAACTGCTAGAGCAAACATTCAGGTACCCACAGTGCCCTCACTGCAATAAGAAATATGGTTTTAATAAGATGATGGATACATTTTACTACAATATATGTAATATAGATAGTATACTGGTAACAGTATAGGCAACAGACATGCACTGTGTGCAATATAGCCAGCTACATAGAAATGATTACTGTTGTTATTTATTTTACACCTAAAAGAAAAAGTATGCTACGTAACTACTATGCTGCTGTAGAGAGCCTATAGCAAGCTGTCAGGTTTCCATGGTACCCCACACCACTGCAATAAAAAATATGGTTTCAATTAGATGAGGGGTACACTTTACTAATATACTAGTAATATACTATTAACAGTATAAGCAACAGACATACACTGTGCAATATAGATAGCCACTGAGAAATTACTGGTATTAATTATTGTACTTGTTGTAAATTTTACAACCAAGCTAAAAGATATGCTACGTAAGTACTATGGTGCTGTAGAATGCCAGTAGCAAACTGCCTGGTACCCGCAGTGCCCCCACTGCAATAAGAAATATATACGTAACAGTATAGGTCACAGACATGCACTGCATGTAATATAGCCAGCTACAAAGACATTTATATTATTAATTATTGTTATTTTATATTTTAAACCCAAATTAAATGGTATGCTACATAACTTTCGATGAAAGTACACTTTTGATTATCGACAAGATCTAGGACACCACATTGGTTGAAGTTGGACCCAATCAGAAAGATGTTCAGACTATTTAAACCTGCAAGAGAAGGAAACAAGTTTCTTGATAAAGGCCCCTGGCGGCTGAAATACGTAGAGACTTGTTTTGCTCTGAACCTCTATACTCTTATCACTTGTATACGGTGACACACACTGAATATACCGGTAGGGCAGGTACATTGAGCTATATCCTATAGCAGGAATAGACTCTGTATGTATAATTCCTGTCCCATGATCCGGTATTACCTTTAAGCGGATTAGCCTGCAAAATTGTTACAAGGCAACTGTCAGTTCACGCAATACACCTAGGCTGCGTGGTGGATCCAGCTGACATCTAACCCAGAACGGAACGCAGACTCAACGGACAATCAGAATAAGCATCTGCACAAGGACGGACAAACTCACCTTAAAGTTTGAAGGCACAAATTCCAAAACGGACATTGGAATAAGGTCGAAGTATCTTTACTTTTGACATTAGTCATATTTGATAAGTCCTAAACAACACTTTATGGAATCAATATAACTGGGGACTGGTTCTGTATGCATATATTCTCACATAATTATACGTGTACTTCACAGTGTGTTATATATTGCCATTTCATTAGGCAGACTAATTTATTTAGATACACTGTATACATCAGATATACCATATGTACCGATTTGTATCAGATTTTTTACTGTCTAAGTAACATATTAACTTTGGATGCCGGCATCAATTCTAATAATATCTTTTAACTTTGTCGCAATAGTGTTTATGACAATTTTATTTTTCATTATTATCTTGTATAGACATTAAATTTTTTAACCTACATCTTATTGTATCCTCCACCGTTCTTTGAGAGAAACATTTATGTGAAAGAAATTGATCCTCTATTTTCTGAAAACTCATTCATTATGTCTTATGGTCTGGGTCTTAGTGCCCTTTTATAAGTTACTCGCACGAATAGAGACATTTTAGGTCAGGATACTTTTGGCCCAATATCAACACAGTCATACCATATAGGGCATAAGGATTTAACTTTCAAATATACACATTTGACACAGTGTAAACACATTAGTAATATCTTTAATCTCTAGAGCTTTTTTTAGCACTATCCCATCCCCCCCCCCATTTTTTCTACTCTTACCTAGGTGGTTTTTTGAGGTTATACCACCTATTTTGGGATTAGCATAGAGAATAGAGTGTAGTATCTTTGAATCAACCTTCTTTTTTATGCTACATAACTACTTTGGTGCTGTAGAAAGTATATAGTAAAGTGCTAGGTACCCATGGTGCTTTTGTACCTAAGAGTATAGCTAGTTTTCTCAGACTCCAATGTGCTTCCACAACGTTGTCATATATTTTTAAACTGTGGCCTGTTCTCAACTTCACTATTCAATCAATTCTGCTTAAAAATAAACAGTATAGTTACCAACACCGCAAAGTGCATTTATTGATATCCAGGAGTAGAAAGCTAAGTCAGAGCCTCATCATCCAGGAGATGGAGTCTCAGTTACTCAAAGCCAGGGCCAAGAAGCCATTTAGGGTGACATTTATATGGAAAAAGAAGACAGTGAAACAGTTATCCCATACCAGGCTGGACTGGGACCAAAAATAGGCATTCTAAGGCAAAGAGGCCCAGCCCCCTTTTTTTTTATTTACCATACATCAAAACTGACATGTATACTGTGCAACTTTGACTTACAAACACATTCAAAGTCTGTAACGCCCTTCTGTCACCATATTTTTCACATTTAAATAAAGAATAACCACTTTCTGCTCATTAGACTGTGCAGTCACAATCACTCAAAATGACAGGCACCTGAGCACTTATCATCACATGTAAGCTGCCCTATCAGAGAGAAATAGCATGCAAAGGCATCCGCAGGCACCCACAGGCACCCACAAGCACAGACTAAGCACTCAAAACATTCACAATCACATAAAAACAACACACATAAATCAGCAGGCACTTTTAAGAGAAGCTGCTTCTCTTTTACTGTCATACTTCCCCCTTAGTTAGTCCATGCCAAAGAATATGCCCTTGTTCAGCGTTTCTGTACAAAAGTAGTGGCAGATTTTTCTGTACATCAACACTGTAGTGGTCACTTTGGAAACCCTGCCACTATAAAGGTACATTCATACACTTTCCATGTATTGGGGCTCTGTTTTATGGGGGGGCACACAGAGGGGCCAGATATGTAACATGTGGAGCCGAGACACCACCAAGCCTCCCTGTATGAATGCTACTGGTGAGTGAAGCTCCAAAAGGAGCACCTAGATGTGTGGGCTCAGTCTCAATTGAGACCTCTGAGATCACTGTAATAGTGCTCCTGCCCAAGGTTTACAAATAAAGATAGACACAAGCAGTATGCAAGTAGTATTTAATAGAGGAAAGAGAACAGTCAGGCATTAGGTGATAGAGGAACATGAAGAACCTAAAAACAGTGCTATTTCGATATGAACAGCAATAATTCATGCATATCCCTTACCTTCTAAAGTTGTCACAGACCAACCCTGCACTGAATGCAAATACATGAGAGGATGCAGCTCTACAGGGAGTCATTCAGCAGCCTACAGAAGCAGCCTTTGTAAGGAGGATCATTTTAATATAATGCTGAGGGATGCAATCCGGTCCTGAACCGTCTCACATAAATGGGTCAGGGTGGGACTGGACCTGTTTTGGCTCACAGACAAAGCAAGACAGTGTAAGGTCATGTGCTAATAGTATTGCTTGTGCCTGGACAGGGCTAAGGTAACCAGCCATGGCCCATAACTGGACCTGCCCTCCCCCCAGGGAAATACCCTGTATGCCGTATGGTCAGTCTGAGCCTGATCTCATAGGGATGTGAATTTTTTTCACTGAGGCTTATCTGTACAGTCTGAGAACAGGAGATTCGTAATCTGTTATTTTATATGGGTATTTTTAAATCGATTTGGGGATTTGGGGCAGAAATCAGGTAGGTCAAGGTTTTCAGGAAACCAATACTTAAAGGGACAATTGGTCATTGGAAGTTCATTAAACAAACAAACAAAAAATAAATAAACAAATATATATATATATTTCCTTTAAAATTATTTCTACATTTAAAATGTATGTTTGAACACCACTACTCTAGAAAGAGCAGTCAAAGCTAAAATATAATATTCATATCTCATTTAAATTGGCAGAATACAGCCAGCCACAGATGTGAGGTTTCGCCCTCAAGTTGTTATAGATATAATCCTACTTACTATTGATAGAACTTTCTTAAAAAGAAGCTTTAAGAGGTCCTAACGCTGCTTTTTAACGGCCGCTGGTATTACGAGTCTTGCAGGTACAGGTGTACCGCTCACTTTTTTGGCCAGACTCGGAAATACCGCAAATCCACTTACATCAATTGCGTATCCTATATTTTCAATGGGACTTGCATATTGCCGGTATTACGAGTCTTCCAAAAAGTGAGCGGTACACCCTCTCCTGTCAAGACTGGTACCGCATTTTAAAGTCAGTAGTTAAGAGTTTTACACTACAACGCCGTAGCATAAAACTCTTAACTAAAGTGCTAAAAAGTACACTAACACCCATAAACTACCTATTATTAACCCCTAAACCGAGGCCCTCCCACATCGCAAACACTAAAATAATTTGTTTAACCTCTAATCTGCCAAACCGGACATTGTCGCCACTATAATAAACATATTAACCCCTAAACCGCCGCACTCCCGCATCGCAAACAGTAGTTAAATATTATTAACCCCTAATCCCTAACATCATCGCCACCTACCTACATTTATTAATCCCTAATCTGCCGCCCCCAACGTCACCGCCACTATATTAAATGTATTAACCACAAAACCTAAGTCTAACCCTAACCCCCCCTAATTTAAATATAATTTAAATAAATCTAAATAAAATTACTACAATTACCTAAATAATTCCTATTTAAAACTAAATACTTACCTATAAAATAAACCCTAAACTAATAGTTACATTGTAACTAATATAACTAATAGTTACATTGTAACTAGCTTAGGGTTTATTTTTATTTTACCGGCAACTTTGTATTTATTTTAACTAGGTACAATAGTTATTAAATAGTTATTAACTATTTAATAACTACCTAGTTAAAATAAAGACAAATTTACCTGTAAAATAAAACCTAACCTAAGTTACACTAACACCTAACACTGCACTATAATTAAATAAATTAACTAAATTAAATACAATTAATTACAATTAAATACAATTATCTAAAGTACGAAAAAAACCCACTAAATTACAGAAAATAATAAAATAATTACAAGATTTTTAAACTAATTACACCTACTCTAATCCCCCTAACAAAATAAAAAAGCCCCCCAAAATAAAAAAACCCTACCCTTCACTAAATTACAAATAGCCCTTAAAAGGGCCTTTTGCGGGGCATTGCCCCAAAGTAATAAGCTCTTTTACCTGTAAAAAAAAGTACAAATACCCCCCAACATTAAAACCCACCACCCACCCAACCAACCCTACTCTAAAACCCACCCAATCCCCCCTTAAAAAAACACTAACCCCTTAAAGATCACCCTACCGTGAGACATCTTCACCCAACCGGGCAGAAGTGGTCCTCCAGATGGACAGAGTTTATCATCCAACCGGGCAGAAGTGGTCCTCCAGACGGGCAGAGGTCTTCATCCAGACGGCATCTTCTATCTTCATCCATCCGGCGCAGAGCGGGTCATCTTCAAGACATCCAATGCTGAGCATCCTCTTCATCCGGAGTCTTCTTATTAAATGACGGTACCTTTAAGTGACGTCATCCAAGATGGCGTCCCTTCAATTTCGATTGGCTGATAGAATTCTATCAGCCAATCGGAATTAAGGTAGAAAAAATCCTATTGGCTGATGCAATCAGCCAATAAGATTGAAGTTCAATGTTATTGGCTGATCCAATCAGCCAATAGGATTGAGCTGGCATTCTATTGGTTGTTCCAATCAGCCAATAGAATGCAAGCTCAATCCTATTGGCTGATTGCATCAGTCAATAGGATTTTTTCTACCTTAATTCTGATTGGCTGATAGAATTCTATCAGCCAATCGGAATTGAAGGGACGCCATCTTGGCTGACGTCACTTAAAGGTACTGTCATTTAGCAAGAAGACTCCGGATGAAGAGGATGCTCCGCGCCGGATGTCTTGAAGATGGACCCACTCTGCGCCGGATGGATGAAGATAGAAGATGCCGTCTGGATGAAGACTTCTGCCCGTCTGGATGAAGACTTCTGCCCGTCTGGAGGACGACTTCTGCCCGGTTGGGTGAAGACATCTCACGGTAGGGTGATCTTCAAGGGGTTAGTGTTAGGTTTTTTAAGGGGGGATTGGGTGGGTTTTAGAGTAGGGTTGATTGTGTGGGTGGTGGGTTTTAATGTTGGGGGTTATTTGTACTTTTTTTTATAGGTAAAAGATCTGATTACTTTGGGGCAATGCCCTGCAAAAGGCCCTTTTAAGGGCTATTTGTAATTTAGTGTAGGGTAGGGTTTTTTTTATTTTGGGGGCTTTTTTATTTTGTTAGGGAGATTAGAGTAGTTGTAATTAGTTTAAAAATCTTGTAATTATTTTATTATTTTCTGTAATTTAGTGGGGTTTTTTTTCGTACTTTAGATAATTTTATTTAATTGTAATTAATTGTATTTCATTTAATTAATTTATTTAATTATAGTGTAGTGTTAGGTGTAATTGTAACTTAGGTTAGGTTTTATTTTACAGGTAAATTTGTCTTTATTTTAACTAGGTAGTTATTAAATAGTTAATAATTATTTAATAACTATTGTACCTAGTTAAAATAAATACAAAGTTGCCTGTAAAATAAAAATAAACCCTAAGCTAGATACAATGTAACTATTAGTTATATTGTAGCTATCTTAGGGTTTATTTTATAGGTAAGTATTTAGTTTTAAATTGGAATTATTTAGTTAATTGTAGTAATTTTATTTAGATTTATTGTAATTATATTTAAGTTAGGGGGTTAAGGTTAGGGTTAAACTTAGGTTTAGGGGTTAATAACTTTATTATAGTGGTGGCGACGTTGGGGGCGGCAGATTAAGGGTTAATAAATGTAGTTAGGTTGCGGCAACATTGGGGGTGGCAGATTAGGTGTTAATAAATATAATGTAGGGTTCGGCGATGTTGGGGGCAGCAGATTAGGGGTTTATAAGTATAATGTAGGTGGCGGCGGTGTCCGGAGCGGCAGATTAGTGGTTAATAATATAATGCAGGTGTCGGCGATGTCGGGGGCGGCAGATTAGGGGTTAATAAGTGTAATATTGGGGGTGTTTAGACTCAGGGTTCATGTTAGGGTGTTAGGTGTAGACATAACTTTTATTTCCCCATAGGAATTAATGGGGCTGTGTTAGGAGCTTTACGCTGCTTTTTTGCAGGTTTTAGACTTTTTTTCAGTCGGCTCTCCCCCATTGATTCCTATGGGGAAATCGTGCACGAGCAACGTAAGCAGCGCTGGTATTGAGGTGAGATGTGGAGTAAAATTTTGCTGTTCGCTCACTTTTTTGCGGTTAATGACGGGTTTGTAAAAACCCATAATACCAGCGCTGTCTGTAAGTGAGCGGTGAGCATAAACTGCTCGTTGGCACCACATAGCTTCTAACGCAAAACTCCTAATCTAGGTGTATATTAGTAATTCATCAGTGAATGTTATTATCTATTTTTGTACATTTTAATCTATATTCCCTCTGCATCCACTGTATCTGACAACACATTATTTACAATACAGGATGTTGTAGTCATCTTTGCATGCAAAATAGAACAGCTCTAACCAACACTGCACATTTCCTAGCGTTATGACCTTACAATTAACCTTACTAAAGTTTTCTTTATATATAACCCAAAAAAGACAAACATAATAAAAAAAATATTTAATGAAGACTAATATTTATCATTTAATATTCTTTAAACTACTGCATAATATTTTATAACTGTATTCCTAACTTCTGTATAAGACAATGCTAAAATGTTTTCAATTAATAAACATTTTGTCTTCTGGGAATGGTTCCCTTATTTTTTATTAATCATAAATGGCTTTAAAACAACATAAACAATGTATTATCAGATCTCACACAACATATTAATTAGCAATATAATACCTGAAAGCAAATGTTAAACAGTGCTGCATTCTGGGATGAATGCCAAAGTAATAACAATATTTAAGTTGTTTGGAAGATGTTTGCGGTCACTTGGTTTGGCTGGGATTTCCTTTCAGGTACTATTTGTTAAAAACAGTAGAGGCTGAAACCAGTATATTTATAGTAGTATATATAATTAAAAGAACATTTTATATATGATGGTGTGCATATACCTACAGTTTAAATATCATATGGGAAACTGAATTTTTGTATTTGTATTAAATTATACATTTCGCTCTATTGCATTATTTAGATATTCATAGGGTAGATTCCAATATTTCAGCTATTCCTTCCAACAATTTTCCTGCTTGGTAAAAACCTTAGAAATACTGCATGACACATTCCTCAGTCGTCAGAATAAGTACTATGGTAAATGTACTTGCTGATGTCATTTATTTAAAGAATACAAAGAGAATTAAACAAACCAGATAATAGAAATTAAATGGAAATTTATTTAAAATTACATACTCTATATCAATCATGAAAGAAACCCAAAACAAAAACAAAAAGAAAATACGTAGAGGGTGCAGAGGACGGGGACACAAACGGTTACCGATATCCTCGGAGAAATAGAACACCTCAATAACCAACACATTATTAAATAATGTAGTCAACCTTTAAAATAGACAATTAACAACATATTACCTTTCCCTACTAAACAAGGGCTTGAGTTTTTCACCTAGTTGTAGTTTTGATTTATTCTCTACCATTCTGGAATTGAATAGGTTTGTAAGAGATCTCACCCTTAAGAAATATTTTTTTAAGAAAGATATACTGGATAATCCTGAGGTGGTAAACCCTCCGTTGGATTGTGTTCCTTCTACTCTTTCATTTGAAGAAATTAGCATTGTTAATGACATGCAACAAATACTTATGGAAAATGAGGGAACTCAGTCCACATGTAGTGGTCCCACTGTGCAGGATATAGACGAGTACATTCAAGACTAAAAGCTACTTTTATCCTATTAACTTTAGGGGCCCTACACTCCAAGTTTTTCAACAACCAGTAGAAAGTCACCTTATTGAGTTAGATAAAAAGAACAAGAACAACATTAATCCACAAGGGAATAATTACTCGGATAATCTCAATTCGCAGAAAGAAAAAGCCCTGCGAGATTTAAGTAATGATACCAATATTGTCATAAGAGAATCAGACAAGGGAGGGAACGTTGTGGTTTTGAATAAAACTGACTAATTAGCGGAATCCCGCAGAGAACTCAGTGACACACACACTTACGAACCTTTCTTGTCTGACCCTACTGATTATTTTACATTCATTTTATGTCAATTAGTGGAAGGGGCAAGAAATGATGGCATTATTTCTTCTAAGGTGGCTGATAGGCTTTATACTAGAATGTCCTGTAATGCCCATCTTCCACTATTTGCCGAAGTTACATAAAAGCATGATCAATCCCCCTGGTCGCCCCATTGTGGCAGGTATAGGCTCTCTTAATGAAAATATTTCCAATTTATTGGACAGCTTTTTACAGCCAATTGTCACTACATTACCTGGATATTTGAAATATACAACACTGATTAAGCAAATTGAGGGTATTGAATGGAAAAACTTATATAGGTGTATTACTCTTGATGTATCATCATTGTACACATCCATCCCTCACACCAAGGGTCTTATTGCTTTTTGTACACTTCTTCATTGTATGACAATGACACTATACAATTTTTCTGTTTAACTGCAGAATATTTGCTTTCACACAATTTTTTTCTTTTTGAGGGTCAGCATTATCTCCAAAGATGTGGCACAGTTATGGGCGCTAAATTTGCGCCATCCTATGCTAATCTCTATATGAGATTCTGGGAACTGTGCCACATCTTTGGAGATAACAATCCCTTTAGACACAACATTAATTTTTTGGGAATATACATTGATGATCTTCTAATAATATGGGATGGAGATGACCATCTCGTTTCATGAATACATTAATACCAATCATTTTAATCTTTCTTTCACTATTGAACACAGTGTTACACAAATCAATTTTTTTGGATATCACTATTGTGGCATGTTCCAAATCTGTAGAAGTAGTTTTCTATAGAAAAGTCACTGCAGGGAACATAATATTACACACATAGTAACATAGTAACATAGTAGATGAGGTTGAAAAAAGACCGAAGTCCATCAAGTTCAACCTATACAAATCTAAAATATATACAAAAAGCTCCAGTTAAGCTTAAATAATCCCACTAAAAGGTGACCCATTTAATACTAGCATTCATATCCATGAATTTTGTTTATAGACAGAAATGTATCCAAATATTTTTTAAATGTATCTAGGGTATTGGCATTCACTACCTCCTTTGGTAATGAGTTCCACATTTTTATTGCTCTTACAGTGAAAAAATGTTTCTGTTGCAGGAGATTAAATCTTCTTTCCTCCAACCTTAAATTGTGACCTCTGGTCACAAACAATATTCTTGGAATAAAAATTACATTACACTTTATGTCACCCTCAACATATGCTTCAATCAAAACCTTTTGGGCAATACATTTGTACCAAAAGAAATTGTATACAAGATACCAAGTACCAGGAAAATGCAGAAGACACACAACAAAGACTACAAGTCTGTGGCTATAGTACAGAATTGCTTGATACAGTGAGAAAAAAAGTAAATTGTATACCCAGAGAGAGTTTACTAAAATATAAAAAAAACCAACTAATTTAAATTCCAAACCCACATTTATTACTACATATAGTATATATTACACCAAAGTAAGAAAAATTATTCAGAGTTGTCTTCCAATTTTAAATGTGATTTCATCTGGAGGCTGTAATTTCTCTACTAGGAGGTCAAAAACACTTAGGACTATTCTTTCACCTTTTATGTTACCCAAACAACAACCCAACATATGTCTTCCTACCCGATTAGGTTGTCATAAATGTAATGGCAATATACTGTATGTAAAACCTGCCAATACATTAAAAGTGGAATTAAATTTTAATCAACAGTAACTAAGGCAACATACGAGATCAGATATAACATAACATGTAACACAACCCATGTCATTTATCTATTGACATGTAAAGGCTGTAACAAACAGTATGTAGGTCATACCAAACGGGCCTTGAGAGATAGACAGCACTTGTGAGCTTCCACCCACTGAATAATCTGAGCCACCTCCTCCATGGCTAAGGAACTCTGAGTGCCTCCCTGATGGTTGATGTAAGCTACTGAGGTTATGTTGTCCGACTGGAACCTAATAAATTGGGCTAAAGCTAACTGAGGCCAAGCCATCAGAGCACTGAAAATCGCTCTCAACTCTAAGATATTTATGGGAAGAGCAGACTCCTCCCGAATCCCTGAGCACTTAGGGACACTGAATCCAAATGTTTTCTTTCATGATTCAGAGTGTATTGCTTGTGGGAAATTCCTCTATCAGACCGAACTCGACCAGTAGTCTGGTTATCCCAGCGTTGAGACGGAAAGATAGGGAATATCCCAGAGCAGAAAAAGTAAGTAAGAGGAGGAAGTTGGCACTCATGACAGGCAGGGCAGTCCCCAGCGACAACGTCAAACCAGTAGAATTGTCAGGCAATCAGGCAGGATTTGTCAACAGTAACGCAGTCCAGGGGCACACTACTAGCATGGTCAGGCAGGCGGGATTTGGCAACAGTAAAGCAGTCCAAGGGCACACCACTAGAATGGGCAGGCAGGCACGATTTGGCAACAGTAAAGCAGTCCAAGGGCACACCCCTAGAATGGGCAGGCAGACAGGGTTCAGCAACAAAGAGGCAATCCAGAACAACAAGGTTAATAAGCAGAGCAGTCAGACAGTCAGGGTTCAGCAGCAGTATATCAATCCAGGAGTTAGGGGGTTAAGAGGCAGAGTAGTCAGACAGGCAGAGTTCAGCAACAATAATCAATCCAGCAATTTTAGGGGTTAAGAGGCAGAGTAGTCAGACAGACAGAGTTCATCAGCACTAATCAATAAGGCAGTAAGAATAGTACAATCTATCACACCCAGGAGCACATAAAGTAACACCTATACTTGGGCAGTGATAGATCATACTAGGATCACTTAAATAGGCACAGGATTCACGCCACAGTGTGTGACCGGCATCAGGGAGAGAGAGGAGCCTGCGTCGATGACATCTGCGCTGCACGCATCCAGACCCGACACAGCCCTAGGCAACTAGCAAGGAAGGAGACACCGTGCCCCTAGCAATGGCTAGAGCGGCGCTGCACAATATAGCCCCCCACTCAAGGGTTTCCTCCGGGAACCAGAGTCAGCTCAAAGGATGAGCAGCATAGAATCTTGAGACCAAGGATGGAGCATGCACATTACTGGCAGGAACCCAGGAATGATCTTCCAGCGAGTAACCCTTCCAATGTATCAGATACTGCAGTTGTCTGCGTCTGTATCTGGAGTCCAGGATCTAGCTACTTCATATTCAGGGTCACCACGGCCCAGGAGCAGAGGAGGAGGAGCTTGGAGTCAGGTATATGGTTCCAATCAACTTACAAAAGGCTCCCCAAAAGGCAGAGATGAACTGTGGACCTCTGTCGGAAACAATATTCAAAGGGATGCCATGAAGTCGTACCACATGCAAGAGAAAGAGAGAAGATAATTATTGGGCAGAAGGCAGTTTTGTTAAGGGTAAAAAATGAGCCAGTCTGGAAAAGATATCCACCACAACCCAGATAACTGTATGGTGGTTAGAAGGAGGAAGGTACACAATGAAATCCATTGTTATGTGTGTCCATGGTTGTTTGGGAATGGACAATGGTTGGAGCAAGCCAGGAGGCAAAGATCGGGGAGTCTTATTGGCAGCACAAGTTGTGCAGGCCTTCACATAATCCTGAGCATCAGACTTCATAGAAGGCCACCATACATGTTAGGAAAGACGCTTGCAAGACCTAGTCGAACCAGGATGTCCTGAGAGTTTGCTATCATGAGCCAAGGCTAGCACAGGGATGCATAGGTTCAGAGGTACAAAGAGGATATCGGAGGCCACGGGAGCTCCAGGAGGTTTACTAGACTGGGCACGTTGCAATCTTTGCAGAAGGGTGGTGTTTAGTTGAGCAACTACACAGGAGGGGGGTATGATGTGTTCAATAGGAGCTTCAGAAGAATCACTTAAGTGAGGAAACTGGCAAAAAAGGGTGTCCGACTTCTTATTCTTAGTCCTAGGAAAGTTAAATTTTTGTGGTCGTGAGAATCTGAATGGGATTGGTGGTGCCCTCTAACCAATGACGCCATTCAGTCAAAGCCATCTTAATGGCTAAGAGTTCACGCTTACCCACATTGTAGTTCCTCTCAGCAGGAGTAAAGTGCTTGGAGAAAAAGGCTACAGGGTGTGACTTGGAAGTCAAAGGATCCCTTTGTGTAAGAACTGCTCCAGCTCCTATCTTGGAGGCATCAACCTCTAAAGTTAACTGTAGGTTAGGGTCAGGATGGCGGAGCACAGGAGCTTAACAGAAAGCCTTTTTCAGACTAGAGAAGGCCCTTATGGCTTCGGGAGGCAATGCTTACAGTCTTTGTTCCGTTTTGTTAATTCAGTGAGAGGAGCGACTGTTTGGGAAATGTTCTTTATAAACTTGCGGTACTAATTGCAGAACCCCAAGAACCTCTGTAATTCCTTTAGAGAAGTAGGTTGAGGCCATTCTAGAACTGTGGTGAGTTTAGCAGGATCCATGGCAAAACCCTCCTTCGAGATGACATAACCAAGAAATTGGATCTGAACTTGATCAAACTCCAATTTTTCTAACTTGGCTACCAAAGAATTGTCTCTGAGACATAGAAGCACCTGTCTCATGTGTCTATGATGTTCCTCCAAATTGGAAGAGAAAACAAGGATGTCATACAGATAGATGATGACAGTGCGGTTGAGGAGGTCACGGAAGACATCGTTGATGAATGCCTGGAAGACTGCAGGGGCGTTACAAAGGTATTCGCCCAGGGGCACATAAAGTGACACCTATACTTGGGCAGTGATAGATCATAATAGAATCACTTAAATAGGCTTAGGATTTGCACCACAGAGTGTGACCGGCATCAGAGAGGGAGAGGAGCGTGCAGTGATGACATCAGCACTGCTCGCATCCAGACCTGAAACAGCCCTAGGCAACGAGCAAGGAAGGAGATGCCGTGCCCCTAGCAACAGATAGAGCGAGGAGGCATGACGTGACATATAGCTCTTCAACATCTTAGAGATATCAGTTATCCCGACAGTAATATGCCCATAGCTAAACACTTTAGGTATGAACACCAATCAAATGACACACTTTTACAAATACAAGGTAATGATCATATCCCCATGCATAGGAGAGGGGGAAATAGAGAGAGGTTACTGGATCAGAAAGAAGTATTTTGGATTTTCAAGCTTCAATCCAAAAACCCAGATGGCTTAAATTCCATTATGGATGTAAATTTGTTTTATTAAAAATTCTAATCTCATTTCACTATTTAGGATCTTCTAACAAAAAACAAGGGAGGGATTTAGGATATTCAATTAGTATATAAACAAGGGACAAGGTTGTCCAATAGAAAACAGTATATGAATAATATTGATACATGACGTTATTGCATATATCAGGGTGTGTTATTTTTTGTTTGTTTTTAAGTTGTAGATTTCATTGATATTGTATACATGTTGAAATATTTAATTATGACTTTGGTACTAACACTTATACTAATGTTTATACATAGTGACTATCTTTTACACAGTGACGTGCAGTAATAGGAGGCAGGGGAGGCAGTGCCTCCCCTGTCCAATGATGGGAAAAAAAATTCAAATAATATTTCTTTTAAAAAAAAAAAGTGTTTTTTATCTTATTAATTTTTTGGCCATGCCCACCCTCACCCCAAGGGTACCCCCCACCCCCAATGGCGATTACTCATTATACCAGTAGTTACTGTGCTGTGCGCTTGCGCTGCAAATTCACTATCCATTGTTGCGTGATTAGAAGGCAGTGAGCCCGTCCGCTGACCTCCATTAATTGCACAACAATGGATCTAAATAACTGTTGACTGCTCACTTAGAGCTGCGCCACCCACTGGTGACTCGCCGGGCCCTCATACAAGCTCCAATGGAGGCGGTTCTCAAAACCGCCTCTATGATGAGCTAGATCACTTGAGCCAATCAGCATTCCAGCAGCACTGCGGGGAGGCGTGCCTGATGGGCTGCTGATTGACAGGTGTGGGTCATGTGACATCGCGCCGACACATCAGAGTGGTGGGAAGACTCAGTAGTCAGTGTGGAGGGAGCAGCTGCAAGAGTCTGGGTGCCCGTGCTGCCTACTAGTTGTGGCTGTTAGTGGAGGAGGTCTGTGAGTCTGTCCTGTCCTGGAGGACAGGACTGTGCTGCCTGGAGGAAACTCAGGACTCGGAGCAACATGAGGAGGACGGTGGTGGATGGAGGAGCTCAGGAGCTGAGCCAGTGCCATGTGGGTGGACCCGGTGGATTCAGAGTGACAGTCATCTCTCTTCTGTGACAGTGAGTCAGTGACACTGACGACTCGACTGGATTCCCAGGTAAGGACCAGACCACCATGTTATTAGGCCTCAGTGTGACTGTGTGCAGCCCAGCCCTAAATTTGCATATTTTGCACTTTTGCAGAAGAAACTTAAGTCAAGTAGTCACTAATAATAGTAATTGTAATTGAATATACTTTTGTTTTAAGCACTGCAGAATTGTCAAAGTAGTCACTAATAATAGTAATTGAAAATACTTTTGTTTCAAGCACTGCAGATTGCAGAACCCATTGCCCAATGTCAACTCACAGTAGCAAGAAAGAAAACTTAACTAATCAGCCAGAATGTATGTCAGTCAGTGTCAGTGAGGAAAAAAAATCCTTTAACCTTAATTTATAATTATGATAAATTGATAATATATAATGATTCTATCTTCAAGATACGTCACTGGTGTGTGGGCAACTTGACATAAGTAATACCAGGGGAATTCTGCTGTATGTTGGCACATAAATATTACCAGGGGAATGCTGCTGTATGTTGGCACATAAATATTACCAGGGGAATGCTGCTGTATGTTGACACATAAATATTACCAGGGGAATGCTACTGTATGTTGGCACATAAATAATTTCAGGGGAATGCTACTGTATGTTGGCACATAAATAATTTCAGGGGAATGCTGCTGTATGTTGGCACATAAATATTACCAGGGGAATGCTACTGTATGTTGGCACATAAATAATTTCAGGGGAATGCTGCTGTATGTTGGCACATAAATATTACCAGGGGAATGCTGCTGTATGTTGGCACATAAATATTACCAGGGGAATGCTACTGTATGTTGGCACATAAATAATTTCAAGGGAATTCTACTGTATGTTGGCACATAAATATTACCAGGGGAATGCTGCTGTATTATGTGGGCACATAAGTAATACCAGGGGAATGCTGCTGTATTATGTGGGTACATATGTAATACCAGGGGAATGCTGCTGTATTATGTGGGCACATATGTAATACCAGGGGAATGCTGCCTAATTATGTGGGCACAAAAGTAATACCAGGGGAATGCTGCTGCATGTTGGCACATAAATAATTTCAAGGGAATGCTGCTGTATGTGGGCACATAAATAATACCAGCCAGGGGTATGCTGCTGTTACTGTGTGTTGATTGATGATGATAAATATTGTGCTGGCACATGTCACTGCTGAGGGAAGAGTGAACTGGGAAGTGGCCATGAGGGGGGTTGGGCTGGCATTGGTGCTCTGGGGGATCATAAATATTGGTGTAAATTTAAAAATGGCTAATGAAAGAATATTATATTACTTAATTGTTTTACTCTGTACATTTAGACCTTTATATCATAATTATCATGGTGTTCACTGTTCCTTTAAATGCTAAAAATAAATATGTTCCTGCAGAATCTGCTTATACTGTTGCCCTCTTCCCCAGCAGTAGGTTAGGTTTTTAGTCATGGCTACATATGTATAAATTATGTACATTTTAAGAAAAAAACAATTATACTTGATTATTACAGTTTCTAATGTTTTCTAATTTTATTCAAACATTTCTAATTTAAAAAAAAAAAAAAAAAACCTGCTCTGTTTTCTTAGAGATGCTATATTTTTTGGACAAATTAGCTTCTCGGCTATACATTTAATCATTGAAATACATAAAAGAGACGTTGTAGGAAAATTAAACCTAACATGTTTCTTTCATGATTCAGATCAGGCATACAATTATTTAGAAACTTTACAATTTACTTCTATTATTTAATTTGCTTCCTTCTCTTGTTATCCTTTGTGGAAAAGTTTATCTAATAAAGCTCAGAGCAGCAAAGAACCTAGGTTCTAGCTTCTGATTGGTGGCTGGCTGCATATATATATATATATATATATATATATATACCAATTGTTATTGGCTCACCCATGTGTTCAGTTAGAAACCAGTAGTGCATTGCTGCTCCTTCAACAAATAATACATAGAGAATCAAGGAGATTAAATAAAAAAAGTTAACTGGAAAGTAGTTTCAAATTGTATGTTCTACCTAAATCATGAAAGAAATTTTAGGGTTTCATGTCCCTTTATGAAGTACAAAGGCAGTTGTTTTGTAAGAAGGATAAAAACTAATAGAAAATACAAATTGGAATGTGTTACTTAAAGGGATGGGGAAGTCAAAATTACACTTGAATGTTTCAGATAGAGCATGTAATCTTAAGACACTTTTAAATTCACTTCTATTTTCAAATGCACTTTGTTTCCTTACACCTAGATTTAGAGTTTTGCATTAGAAGGGGTGCGTTAGCTACGCATGTTTTTTTTCCCCCGCACCTTTTAAACAACGCTGGTATTTAGAGTTCTCTGAAGGGCTGCGTTAGGCTCAAAGGGCTCTATTTATCATTCTTTTTAGAAATACGACTTTCAACTCTCCTATTAGTTCTCATCTCGCCGTTGGAAAGGCAATATTTATCATTAAAGCTGTAGTATTTTAACGCTGATTTCCATTGTCGAGATGCGGCAGATTAATGATAAATGTTGTCGTAATTTTCTATAATGCGCCGTATTTATCATTAAAACAGCTTTGAATGTCAACTATTTCCATTCATGTTTATAACAAATCTGTTGTTTCTTTTTTTTTTTTTTTTTTTTTTTTAAATATTTTGATTGAGGTTTAAAAATAAGGCATACAGATAAACTGTGACATTTTGGAAAAATAAAATATACATAGAATTTGTTACGAAACATAAATGCAATAGTTTGCGTATAGGTAATTAAACACATCATCTGCCCATTTGTAACTAACTTTAAATCTTTTAAAGATAACACCTCAATTTAAAGTAGGGAGGGGGTATATCAATAGCTTCTAAAAAAAAAAGATCACGCTTAAACTTAGTTTAGGGAGTTACATATGGGGTCTGTGCCCCTAAGCTTAACCAGTAAGCTATATAGTGGGGGTAAACGGAGCTTAACATAGAATAGTAGGCTTAACAGTAAATTAGTAATTTAGAAAAACTGGTCTAAGGATATAAGTTTCATTTGATTACAATATATACTTATGTAGTGGGGGATCAATCTATTGTAAACGGCTAGTATACCTAGGGAATAGGGATGACTCAATACATCAAGTTCGTAAGCACACAAAACCATACAACGTCTAAGGCACCTGTCTGAGTGAAAAACTTAGGAATCTGAAAGCACTATTACACAACTAAATAGTGGCATTATAAACATAGACCATACTGTGCAGCTCAAGAACTATAGATATATATAGACTTTAAACAATTAAAGTATGGACTAGCAGATTACTGTGTTGTAAATTATGGCTTTAGAGAAAACCTAATGCAGATTACTGCCCTAATCCTGATTGTGAAATCTAATGCATATAAAATGCATATAAAAAGGACCTCTTACCAAAACCTGAGGGAGGGCACTAACATGTCAAGAATATATATATTGATGGGCTAACCTGGCGCCTAGGACAGCCCAACAAATAATTATGTACTTACTCCCATTATTTATAAAACTGATCAGCTTGGGAAAATGTGTACCCATCACACACGATACAGTAAAGATCTGTACTGAAAGCCTTCTTGCTAGTTATGCTATCCATGTCGGCACAAAACTATTAGATACCTATAAAAGAATTTCTGAGAAACCATCAACCTATAACCTAACAGAGCACCTTAAACATTAACTAAGTATAGTGTAGTCTATAATATCACACTGAATACATAGAACTAGTTGTTATTGGGAGGGAAATATTTTGCAGCTGGAACGTTTCCAACAAAATGAGAATCACATCTAAACCTGCAAATAAAAAAGCAAAGTTCTGGACACATCTTGTACTATATTGTGAATACAGCCTTACTATTTTTTGGTAATAATAACATATGCACTGAACTCAATTTCAAGTAGATAAATAGAAATATAAAAGGCTGAACAACCATAACTGTAAGTAATAGGCGG
The DNA here is from genome assembly GCF_027579735.1 of Bombina bombina. Classification (NCBI taxonomy): domain Eukaryota; kingdom Metazoa; phylum Chordata; class Amphibia; order Anura; family Bombinatoridae; genus Bombina; species Bombina bombina. The sequence continues at coordinate 680,200,002 of NC_069501.1, read as the reverse complement.
TAAAACTTTACAATCGGTATAGATTCATATATCCAATAAAAAGACTATGCCGTTAGAACTAACAAAGTAAACGAGTATAAGTCTGTTGAAAAATTTAACAGTTTAACAGTATGGCTTGATACGTCTATAGTAGTTATAGGGTTTGGAGGTGTCAAATTTCGTTAAACTGCACCAACACCCGTACTGATGAAATTGCAGAGAACTCTGCATGGATATTAGGATATGTAACGGTCCTGAAAGTGGGTGCATTTTCGTTCTGGACACAGTGTTTGTGAAAGAAGCAAGATAAAGTAAATTGCAAGCAGGAGTTCCACTTATAGGTATCCTATTCAGTGGATCGCAGGAGCATAGACTGTGGGTGTTACGTTTCACACAAGTATAAATGTGGATATGAAACTGTCAGACAATCTGCATTCAAAAGTATCTCGCTAAGTCAAGTCCATAAAGAGGAGCGTAGCAGATCCGATGTAAAGTGTGGGACAAATGTACCCCATTAGAATAAGTCCCCGCACCAGTGTCCATAGCCATAGGCTGCCCCTTGTTTGACACGGACAGTCTCCTCAAATGTGCAAAAGGTGTCCACCTCTGGCCAATATATCCATCCTTCTGTGCGATCAAGCCTGCTTGTCTCCTCCACAGCAAGCCATGCTTCACATGTGCCGGAGACCCCTGTTGCATGGCGTGGGAGTTTTTCTTGACCATCATGGTAGAGTTAGCCTGGGGCTGAGTATGATTCTGTGAGGACAGGGAACGGTCACCTCGGTCTGAAAGTCCCACTCCAATGACATCTGTGCTCTCATAGCTAATATACAGGGAATGCAGAATTATTAGGCAAATGAGTATTTTGACCACATCATTCTCTTTATGCATGTTGTCTTACTCCAAGCTGTATAGGCTCGAAAGCCTACTACCAATTAAGCATAATAGGTGATGTGCATCTCTGTAATGAGAAGGGGTGTGGTCTAATGACATCAACACCCTATATCAGGTGTGCATAATTATTAGGCAACTTCCTTTCCTTTGGCAAAATGGGTCAAAAGAAGGACTTGACAGGCTCAGAAAAGTCAAAAATAGTGAGATATCTTGCAGAGAGATGCAGCACTCTTAAAATTGCAAAGCTTCTGAAGCGTGATCATCGAACAATCAAGCGTTTCATTCAAAATAGTCAACAGGGTCGCAAGAAGCGTGTGGAAAAACCAAGGCGCAAAATAACTGCCCATGAACTGAGAAAAGTCAAGCGTGCAGCTGCCAAGATGCCACTTGCCACCAGTTTGGCCATATTTCAGAGCTGCAACATCACTGGAGTGCCCAAAAGCACAAGGTGTGCAATACTCAGAGACATGGCCAAGGTAAGAAAGGCTGAAAGACGACCACCACTGAACAAGACACACAAGCTGAAACGTCAAGACTGGGCCAAGAAATATCTCAAGACTGATTTTTCTAAGGTTTTATGGACTGATGAAATGAGAGTGAGTCTTGATGGGCCAGATGAATGGGCCCGTGACTGGATTGGTAAAGGGCAGAGAGCTCCAGTCCGACTCAGACGCCAGCAAGGTGGAGGTGGAGTACTGGTTTGGGCTGGTATCATCAAAGATGAGCTTGTGGGGCCTTTTCGGGTTGAGGATGGAGTCAAGCTCAACTCCCAGTCCTACTGCCAGTTTCTGGAAGACAACTTCTTCAAGCAGTGGTACAGGAAGAAGTCTGCATCCTTCAAGAAAAACATGATTTTCATGCAGGACAATGCTCCATTACATGCGTCCAAGTACTCCACAGCGTGGCTGGCAAGGAAGGGTATAAAAGAAGAAAATCTAATGACATGGCCTCCTTGTTCACCTGATCTGAACCCCATTGAGAACCTGTGGTCCATCATCAAATGTGAGATTTACAAGGAGGGAAAACAGTACACCTCTCTGAACAGTGTCTGGGAGGCTGTGGTTGCTGCTGCACACAATGTTGATGGTGAACAGATCAAAACACTGACAGAATCCATGGATGGCAGACTTTTGAGTGTCCTTGCAAAGAAAGGTGGCTATATTGGTCACTGATTTGTTTTTGTTTTGTTTTTGAATGTCAGAAATGTATATTTGTGAATGTTGAGATGTTATATTGGTTTCACTGGTAAAAATAAATAATTGAAATGGGTATATATTTGTTTTTTGTTAAGTTGCCTAATAATTATGCACAGTAATAGTCACCTGCACACACAGATATCCCCTAAAATAGCTATAACTAAAAACAAACTAAAAACTACTTCCAAAACTATTCAGCTTTGATATTAATGAGTTTTTTGGGTTCATTGAGAACATGGTTGTTGTTCAATAATAAAATTAATCCTCAAAAATACAACTTGCCTAATAATTCTGCACTCCCTGTATGTTGCTTCATAAACTTGGAGTAAGTTAAGTGTACAGTCTGTGTCATGTGGGATCAGGTCTGGTAGGAATGTACCTGATAATGGAGTTGAAGCTTTCCCAGCTGTATCCGTAACACCGTCCCCAGTATCTAGGGCAATTAAAACCTGTAAACCCACATCTTGGTGGAGCTGATTTATCATCCTAGTAAAATGATGGTGTAGGGTATCATGTAGTCTGGCTTCCCATGTGTCAGCTGTTGCCATAAGTCTCATATCGGCCGACATATTGCATAAGTTCAGCGGGCGATGCAGTGATGTGGAGCAAATTGCATGCTCAGTTTCAGCCATGTGGCCTAGTTTCACTACCTAAACAGGCTGCTAAAACACGAACTCGGTTCCAAAACCTCGATATCTTGGGATGTATAGTTTCTGGGAGCTGCAATAGGGTAAAATATGTGGCAATATCCCCCAAAATCCAAAAAACAGCCATATATATAAAATAGAGCCAGGAGCTCTTCACAAACACAACTTGCTGCTTCGGCTGTAAGCTCCGCCCCCGGAAAATCTGTTGTTTCTATTAGCGTTTGTACTTTATTAATCCAATTTTTTATACTATAATTTTACAAATTAAATAATTGAATAATGCTATTTATTATTTTTATAAATTGTTAATTTCATTGTAATCAAATCTCTCTTGCATTACAGTCCAAATTTTTAATTGACATATATGCATATTGTTTTTTTGTGTTGTTATATATATATATATATATATATATATATATATATATATATATATATATATATATACATCTAATAACATCTATCTATATCTGTTTGAAAATTTAAACTGTATTTGTAAGTAGCTGACATGATACAAGCCCCATTGGCACTTATATATCTATCTATGCTCCACATGCACAAAAACCATAATGATGACACATGACTAGTGCAAAAATCTTTCTATTTAAATATGTAATCAATCTCTTACATTGTTATTATATTGCTGTCTTGACAATTGTGTTTTGTTAATAAAAATGTACGCGGACACCAATACATGTTTAAACATTATATTTTTATTATTTACATAAAAAAAATCATGTTTTGTTCACATTTTCAAAAATATTATTGTACTTTCACATTTTTTCAATTTTAATCCGCATTTCATACAATGTTGAATAGTTGTCCTTTAGTCCTTTTTCTGCTTTAATTAAGACCTCTAATAATTGTTTTTTGTTAATCACAATGTTTTGATCTTCAGGAACTGTTAAAAATAAGTATTATGGTTATTAATCTGCATTTTAAACTCCATTTATACAATACATGTCTGATATACTCACCCCAGTCATAATTTATGGTATGTGATGAATCATTGGATTCATTTTCATCCAGAACCTCTCTGTCCACTGCTTCTTCTTCCATCCCTGAGTAAAATTAATTTATACAATTTAGTACCTTATTATATCCTTTTTTAACATATCTAGCATTAATCAAAATCTCAATCAAAATATGTATCCTTGATTGTGTTTGTGTATGTGTATATATATATATATATATATATATATATATATATATATATATGTTTAAATATATATATATATTAATATATATATATATATATATATATATATATAAAATCAAGATATATATATATATATATATATATATATATATATATATAACATTAATAAGTAAAATCATGAGCTATTTTTAATCTATTAGAAATTTGAAAAATTTGTGTTTCTTTTGGATGCTAGTACCCTAAATTTAGACTATTCCTTTTCTATCTTATTACTTACTATGTTCTAATTCTTCTTCCTGCCCAAGCACATGTTCTATGTCATACTCTTGAGCCTCTTGTTGTCTCTCCTCGTTATTATCATTTTCCTCTCCATCTTGATTGTAATCCTCCCCCTCAATTTCTGCTTCATCTGAATTGTATCCCAAAAAATGTTTATTGTTAATTTAAAAATAATTTACATTACCAATACAATATTAAGTAATAAATTTGTTAACCTTCTAAGTTTTGAATGTGAGGATCTTCTTCCTCATTTGAATCATTATATACAATAGGCCTAGCCCTACGTTGTTGCCTTCTTCTGACTGAAAAAAAAGGTTATTTTATTTCAAAGATTGTATCTATCTAACATATAATTCATACAATAAATACCTGTGTTATCATTCCTCTCGTTGTCCATAAAAACTCTTGGCAAGGGTTCAGACTCTCCACCAGAACTCGATGAGTTTTCATCAATTGGACACAGATATCTAGGCGCTCTACGGTTTTTAAAAATTGAAAACAATAATTTACCATTAGGTATGTATATTTGATTGTGTAAAATCAGATGAAATCCAAAATTTTTAAAATATAATGATTTATTACTGTTAACATATGTTTTTTGAACAGACCATATTTGCAATCCTTGAAAAAGATAATCATTTATAGAATTTTTTTTTATTTATAATCTCTTTCAAATATTTAGATTATATTATGTTCACAACATATGTTCACACCAAGAAATCTTTGTTTTTACAAACATCTGAACAGAGTTGTCTTTGTTGACGCTTATAATACAGTATAAATAGTTAAAAGAAAGAAACAGACATATTTAAAAATCTTATCATTCTTCAAGGGAGACAGTGTCTACTGTTGAATCTTATCAATTACATCACTATCTCTTGTTAAACTTGTTAAACAAAACAATGGAAGTTAATTACCTTTTGAAACAACTCTTACATACATAAGTATTAAAGGAACAGTCTATTCAAAACTAAACTTTCATTATTCATAGAGGCCAATCAATTCTAAAAAAATTTCAAATGTAGTTATATATAAAGCACATGTTTTAGCCATTCACAATAGACCTATATGTGCATCAAGCAATCAGCAGATTCTAAGCATATCTGGATATGCTTTTCAGGAACTGATTTAAAGTGATTAAATAAAATTATATAACACAACTAATGTAGATAATTGATGAAAATTAAAAGTTATTTCAAATTCAATAAATTTAACTTTTGCTTTCCATGGCCATGTAACGAAATTTGAAGTACCACAAAATTTATAAATTGATTTGAATTTCACATTACATACATTACATTATAGTATTGAAATAAAAAATAAATATGTAACAGTGTTAAATTTGCGCAGGTAACACCGGATAAGTGTCCTCAATTTCGATTGCCTCCGATACAAATCATTGTAAAGTTTGAGGCATTGCTTTCTAGTCCTCCTGTGGCCTGAAATACGCCTCACTCTTCTCACCATTTCGCACAGGATTTTATTTCACCTATCTTGGTCCAGAGTGTAAATCCCCCTTCTTTTTTTTGGAAAATATTTTTCCATGGTATATGCTATTATCAACAATTCACCAATAGAGAATTTTTCGGATCTAGCTATCTTGCTCTGCTTCTTTCAATGTGGTGTACACAAGTAACGGAACTAATTTCTATTTAAAATTGCGCAATTACGCGTAATAAAATAATTCAATATTTGATAAAGTCATATTGTTAGTTTTAGAAGTTGTAATTCTTGTGTCAATATGAATTATAAAATAATTGTAAAATTGTATTTAAGTACTATGTTTTTATAATCTTACTTGTATCAATTATGTCTACTATTGTTTATGCAAACTAACTTTTTACATACGCTTGTGCCACAAATGTATTCTTTTATGGTAGTATACAGCATATCTCAAAATTGTTACTTTTGGATACTAAAATAAGATGTAATATTATAAATTTGTAAATATATATTTTCAAATAAAAATATTTCAAACAAAGTGAACACATGACTGGAAATAATGTAAAAAACACTTTATTATACTAATGCGACATAGGGATCTTTCCAGAAAAAAAAGTTTACGCCCTTTTTTATCAAGATTACAGATACAATTCTTTAACTGCACTTGTAACGCAAAGTTAACTTCAGTAGAATTGTACTCTCAATTTTGCGCACTTTAACAACTCTATTTTAAGATGGCATCAGTGCAATCCGGAAAGACAAAAAGTGGGAGAAGTATCATGTTCACCCATTGACAAAATTGTATTTTGATTGAACAAGTGGTGGAACATTACAATGAGATCATTGGATTCCAGGCTAGAAATGTTAACCCACAGAAAAAGCGGGCAATATGGTCCCAAATTAGCACATCTGTGTCTTCCGAATGTAGCTTTCCTAAGGATATAAGGGCATGTCGGAAGAGGGTTAACGATATCAGAAAGAACATTAAGAAAAAGGTATGCCAAGCCAAACAATCTGCTAAAGCAACTGGTGGAGGCCCAGGATACAGGGCAGAATTAAGTGATTTTGAAAAAATACTCTATGCCAGGATGGGTGATGCAGTTGTGGTGGGCCTCGATGTTCCTTCGGACACAATGGACTTTAGAGGTAATTTATTATTTTTATATTTATTTTTTTGTTTACATTTTTCTGTGTATTGTAAATTTAAAACATTCGATTTATGTTTAGAGCAACATGATGATGTATGTGTGGAAGAGGATGTCAATGCACAGGAGTACCAACCTTTTGTTCATGAAAGCACATCACAGGAACAACAACCTTCAACTTCTCATGGAAATACAGAGAGAGAAGAAAGTGCATGTAAGCAATTATTATTAAAAATAAATTATGTATGTATATATATATATATATATATATATATATATATAAGCCTAAGTGAGTCACAAGCTGTCAAGCGCAGTAGAGGCAGCAAGATGACAAACACAGGAGGGAAGAGAAATAGAGAGGAGGTGAGAGAGATAGAGAGGAGGGGGAGAGAGATAGAGAGGATGGGAGAGAGAGATGGGGGGGAGAGAGATAAAGAGAGAGAGAGCACAAAAGAGAGGGGGGGTGAGAAGAGAGAGAGCAAAAGAGAAGGGGAGATAGAGAGAAAAAGATGTCGAAGAGAGAAAAAGATAAAAAGAGGTTGGAGTGCGAAACAGAGGGTTAGAGGGAGAGCTATAGAGGGTTGACAGAGAAAGAGAGCAAAAGAGGGGTAGAAGGAGAATGCAAAAGAGAGGGGGGAGATAGCGAGATAGAGAGAGAGGCAAAAAATTATGGTGGATAGAGAGATTGCAAAAGAGAAGTGGAGAAAGAGAAAGAGCAAAATGTAGGCTGGAGACAGAGAGAGGAAAAGAGGGGGGGAGGGAGAGTAAAATGGGTGTGACTACTTTACTAGCAAAAATTGCACGTGTAAACGGGCATAATGACTAGTTTATATATATTTGAATAAGCAATATAAACATAATTATAAATAAAAAAAAGGAATAATAAGATCAGCAGAATCAAATGTAGATTGTAACGGTATTTTGTTTGTAATCTTTGAAACATTTTTTTGGGTATTGCAAAAATTATTGTTACTGGTGAACATAGTTTTATTATCAAAGATAAATTATTGTACCTTGAGAAATGAAGTCAATTTTTTATTTTGTGGTCAATATATGCTGACTCTAAAATCAATAATATTATAATATTATAGATCAAGATCATTTTAACTTTTGTGAATAACAATTTCCTCAATTGTTTTTAAAAATATACGGCTAGATTTAGAGTTTGGCATTAGCCTTCAAAACCAGCGTTAGAGGCTCCTAACGCTGGTTTTGGGCTACCGCCGGTAATTGGAGTCAGTCAGGAAAGGGTCTAACGCTCACTTTCCAGCCGCGACTTTTCCATACCGCAGATCACCCTACGTCAATTGCGTATCCTATCTTTTCAATGGGATCTTTCTAACGCCGGTATTTAGAGTCTTGGCTGAAGTGAGCGTTAGAAATCTAAAAACTCCAGCCACAGAAAAAAACAGGAGTTAAGAGCTTTTTGGGCTAACGTTGGTTCATAAAGCTCTTAACTACTGTGCTCTAAAGTACACTAACACCCATAAACTACCTATGTACCCCTAAACCGAGGTCCCCCTACATCGCCGCCACTCAATTACATTTTTTAACCCCTAATCTGCCGACCGCACACCGCCGCCAGCTACGTTATACTTATGTACCCCTAATCTGCTGCCTCTAACACTGCCGACCCTTATATTATATTTATTAACCCTTAATCTGCCCCCCTCAACGTCGCCGACACCTACCTACACTTATTAACCCCTAATCTGCCGACCGGACCTCGCCGCTACTATAATAAATGTATTAACCCCTAAAGCTAAGTCTAACCCTAACACTAACACCCCCCTAAGTTAAATATAATTTAAATCTAAGGAAATAAATTAACTCTTATTAAATAAATTATTCTTATTTAAAGCTAAATACTTACCTGTAAAATAAACCCTAATATAGCTACAATATAAATTATAATTATATTGTAGCTATTTTAGGATTGATATTTATTTTACAGGCAACTTTGTAATTATATTAACTAGGTACAATAGCTATTAAATAGTTAATAACAATTTAATAGCTACCTAGTTAAAATAATTTCAAAATTACCTGTAAAATAAATCCTAACCTAAGTTACAATTAAACCTAACACTACACTAGCAATAAATTAATTAAATACAATACCTACAATTAAATACAATTAAATAAACTAACTAAAGTACAAAAAATTAAAAAGAACTAAGTTACAAAAAATAAAAAAATATTTACAAACATTAGAAAAATATTACAACAATTTTAAACTAATTACACCTACTCTTAGCCCCCTAATCAAATAACAAAGCCCCCCAAAATAAAAAAAAATGCCCTACCCTATTCTAAAATTAAAATAGAAAAGCTCTTTTACCTTACCAGCCCTTAAAAGGGCCATTTGCGGGGCATGCCCCAAAGAATTCAGCCAATCAGATTGAGATCGCATTCTATTGGCTGTTCCGATCAGCCAATACAATGCGAGCTCAATCTGATTGGCTGATCGGATCAGCCAATCGGATTGAACTTGAATCTGATTGGCTGATTCCATCAGCCAATCAGAATTTTCCTACCTTAATTCAGATTGGCTGATAGAATCCTATCAGCCAATCGGAATTCGAGGGACGCCATCTTGGATGACGTCCCTTAAAGGAACCATCATTCGTCAGGAAGTCATCGGTGAAGATGGATGTTCCGCGTCTGCGTGATGAACTACATGGATCCGGAAGAAAGAAGATTGAAGATGCCGCTTGATAGAATACTTCAGTCGGATCATGGACCTCTTCAGCTCCCGCTTGGATGAAGACTTCAGCCGGATCATGGACATCTTCAGCCCCCCGCTTGGGCTTGGATCAAGACATCGGAGGCTCTTCTGGATCGATTGGTGAACCCGGCGTGGTGAAGACAAGGTAGGGAGATCTTCAGGGGCTTAGTGTTAGGTTTATTTAAGGGGGGTTTGGGTTAGATTAGGGGTATGTGGGTGGTGGGTTTTAATGTTGGGGGGTATTGTATGTTTTTTTTTACAGGCAAAAGAGCTGAATTATTTGGGGCATGCCCCGCAAAGGGCCCTTTTCAGGGCTGGTAAGGTAAAAGAGCTTTTCTATTTTAATTTTAGAATAGGGTAGGGCATTTTTTTATTTTGGGGGGCTTTGTTATTTTATTAGGGGGCTTAGAGTAGGTGTAATTAGTTTAAAATTGTTGTAATATTTTTCTAATGTTTGTAAATATTTTTTTATTTTTTGTAACTTAGTTCTTTTTTATTTTTTGTACTTTAGTTAGTTTATTTCATTGTATTTATTTGTAGGTATTGTATTTAATTAATTTATTGATAGTGTAGTGTTAGGTTTAATTGTAGATAATTGTAGGTAGTTTATTTAATTTATTTATTGATAGTGTAGTGTTAGGTTTAATTGTAACTTAGGTTAGGATTTATTTTACAGGTAATTTTGTAATTATTTTAACTAGGTAACTATTAAATAGTTATTAACTATTTAATAGCTATTGTACCTGGTTAAAATAATTACAAAGTTGCCTGTAAAATAAATATAAATCCTAAAATAGCTACAATATAATTATAATTTATATTGTAGCTATATTAGGGTTTATTTTACAGGTAAGTATTTGGCTTTAAATAGGAATCATTTATTTAATAAGAGTTAATTTTTTTCGTTAGATTTAAATTATATTTAATTTAGGGGGGTGTTAGTGTTAGGGTTAGACTTAGCTTTAGGGGTTAATACATTTATTAGAGTAGCGGTAAGATCCGGTCGGCAGATTAGGGGTTAATTATTGTAGGTAGGTGGAGGCAACATTGGGGGCGGCAGATTAGTGGTTAATAAATATAATATAGGGGTCGGCGGTGTTAGGGGCAGCAGATTAGGGGTACATAGGGATAACGTAGGTTGCGGCGGTGTACGGAGCGGCAGATTAGGGGTTAATAATAATATGCAGGGATGAGCGATAGCAGGGGCGGCAGATTAGGGGTTAATAAATATAATATAGGGGTCGGCGGTTTGAGGGGCAGCAGATTAGGGGTACATAGGTATAATGTAGGTTGCGGCGGTGTACGGAGCGGCAGATTAGGGGTTAATAATAATATGCAGGGGTCAGCGATAGTGGGTTCGGCAGATTAGGGGTTAATAAGTGTAAGGTTAGGGGTGTTAGGTGCAGACTTAGGAAGTGTTTCCCCATAGGAAACAATGGGGCTGCGTTAGGAGCTTAACGCTGCTTTTTTGCAGGTGTTAGGTTTTTTTTTCAGCTCAAACAGCCCCATTGTTTCCTATGGGGGAATCGTGCACGAGCACGTTTTTGAAGCTGGCCGCGTCCATAACCACCGCTGGTATCAAGAGTTGCAGTGGTGGTAAATATGCTCTACGCTCCCTTTTTTGGAGCCTAACGCAGCCATTCTGTGAACTCTAAATACCAGCGGTATTTAAAAGGTGCGGGGGAAAAAAAGCATGCGTAGCTAACGCACCCCTTTGGCCGCAGAACTCTAAATCTAGCCGATAGTTAATAACTATTGGTCAAAAAGAAATTTTGTTCAATGTTTGCTAACTTTTTCAAACAACTTTTATGGGGGTTTTTTGGAGAGTCTAAAATAAATAAATGTTTGGATACAAATAAATTTGATTATATTTGTCAATTAGTAAATTAATTTGACATTAGTTTTACCTCGAAGATAAATAACATTTTGTAAGTGCCATAGGATTTTAAAGTAAACTACACAATGTTGTGTAATCGATTTATTTTTAATTTGCTGATGATTGTTATTTATTTAACGTTTTTGGATTCTTTAATTCATATACAATTATATGAAGCATGAATCATAAATACAAAATTTTTTTAAATACTAAAAAATGTTTTATTATGAACTATTATGTACAGAGAAATATAAACTATTGGAAATATAAAAAAATAATTCTATTTTTGGTTATCCTTTTTGTTCTCAACAGGTGTTAGAGCATTGCTCCAAACTATGCAAGACAGTTCGATATCGTTATATGATGGTAGGTATGAAATATTTTAATAATAACGGTTAGATATTGGTTGATACTAATTTTTTTATATTTCTTTAATGAAGAAGAACATGTAGAATTGACATTGGAACCCCTAGTTGAGGATACCATCAATCAAGAGGATGATGATGAGACCCAAATACAGGGACACACACAGGAGGGACCATCACCACCCGAATTAAATACACCTGCTGCGAGTCCAATGGTCAATGAATCTGACATAGAGGAAACTGCAGAAGAAGTCAGACATCCTCAAGTTACAGAGAGACCCAATGACATCCAGACACTGTGTCATATATCAGTATCTCTTTACAGCCTGTCCCTTTAATTATGCCTGTTGTGTTCCTTTATAAGCATAATAGCTCCTTTGCTCATTGCTTGTTATTGAGGAACCTCCCCTGGTTTCATTTAAGCCACTTACTGCCTTGTTCAGCTGCTTCCTGCAGCATAACCTGGAAGTCTGTCTTCAGATTCAGTGTGCACCTGGAAGCCTCCCCCTTTCAGACTGGAGCTTTGCAGTCAAACAGAAGCCTGCTGTTCTTTGGTGACAACACATCCTTTTGTCAGTGGATTCCAGTAAGTACTTACTGCATTACCATACTACTACAGACTGTTGCTGTTTGAAGTCTTGCTTTACTGCATTATTTTCCCAAGTCACCTCAGTTGTCCAGCTTCTGTTACTATAACCAAGACTTTGTTTATCTTGCTTGTGATTGAGGAATTGAATCACCCAGTTTACAAGTTCCTTTGCTTAATGCTCTTATTTTTTCTTAATGCTGTTAACATCGATGTAGCAAATTATCAGCATCTTTATTTTTATATCTTTTCTGAGTCCGCACTGTGATTTTTACATTTGCAAATGTTACATTGTGATCAATTACTAACCACTATATTAAGAATGTAATGTTAAAGTTAAACATTCTGATAATGTGGGATATAAAAAGTCTGCAGTTAGTTTTTATTTCAAAACAGTATGTGAAGTAAAACTAAAGCAGAAACAACACTACTTAATTTTTTCTATATATTTGACTAAATCTGCACATTTGATTCTTTTACCTAAGGAACATTTCTGATTATCAGCAGCTGTGACACACTGACAGATATGGCATCGTCATTTAGAAATGAACAAAGTGTTTTTTTTAAGGAATTACTAGAATTACAGTAAGAAAGGAATAATATTCTGAAACGTGATTCTGAAATAAAGAGCGATTACTATAATTTTTTTTTAGCAATAATGAATCGAAGATCGCAGAATTGATCCACCCCCCAAAAAAAATTATGTTGATATTTATGTTTTGGCATTTGTTGTCCTTGACTTTATTTAAGCTTTGTTTGTTTGAAAGTTCTTTTTTTTTTTAATTATTTATAGTTAATAGATACAGTATTGTTATATTTTCAATAAAGTTATTTATAAAAAAACAGATTTGAGAAATCAGAAAACTTTTTATTATTGACAATGGGTGAAGGTAAGATAGATATCATTAAACTGAAAAAAAAAATAAGGTGAATGTACATTTCTTATAAAAGCATTCTAATCCGGTGTGATGACATGTTTTCTGAAAAAAAAAATAAAAATAGTCATTTAAATATATATATATTTTTACTACATGATACACAATGCAAAATAATTAGAAATCAGACTTACAGGAAAAATATCTTTCAATCATTTCCAAACGATTTTGTACACCTGCCCTGGTGCCCTGGTAGTGTGTCTGCCTATAATGTCTTGTGGGATATAAATATTTTCTGTAGGATCATTTAGACACTCCTCCTCTAAGTTGCCTTGTGAAATTGCTATGTTGTGCAACATGCATGCAACTAGAATGATATCGTTACATTTTTCCGGAGAATATTGCAGTGCTCCTCCAGACCGATCCAACACTCTGAAACGCATATTTAACACCCCAAAAGTTCTCTCTATTGCACTTCTTGTGCTACGGTGGGCTTTGTTAAATTTAATTTCTCCTCTGGTATGAGTCATTGGTACTGGGGTCAACAGCCAAGTTCTGCATGGATATCCACTATCACCTATGTATGAAAATTAAAAATATATTAGAGATTATAAAGAATTTCAAAATTTAATTAAAATATTAACAATGTAATCATTATTCAAACATAAATTTATACCATGTGATATCAAAATTACATGGAGGACAAAAATTTAAATAAAATAAAAAAATAACAATAAAAAGATGTTCATATTTACCTAATAGCCAAACGTGTGGCATGTTGCCCTGTTCAAAAGCAGAAAATAAAGCTGATTGTTTCAGAATGTGGAAATCATGACATGATCCCGGAAATCCAGAACGAACAGCCCAAATTCTAAGGTTAGCATCACACACAGCCTGTATGTTTAAAGAATGGAAGCTTTTCCTGTTCCTATATTGCTCCTCCCTTAGGGATGGTGGTCTAAGAGCAATATGGGTGCAATCTATAGCACCAAGAACATTGGGCATACCAGCTACTTGGTAAAATGATGACTTAACTGTATGCCATTCATGCACATTCCTGGGAACATATATAAACTTTGAGTGATGCTTGAGAATTGCCTTTCAAACAATACTTAAATGGCGGCAAAATGAAGGCTGGCTCATGCCCACAACATCACTAGATATTGCCTGAAAAGAAATGCAAAACTGCAAGTAATTTCAAAAGTCCAGGTAGTGCCCTTGTTCTTCTCGTTCTGGGATCAATGTCATTTTTTATCAAAAAATACAGATTCAATATGCTTTCTCGGTTAATCCTAAATTTGCGCTTAGTTTCTTTATCAGATAATGCCTCAAGTCCACAACAATCTTGGAACTCTTTGGCATCTGCGTAACATATTTCCATCATTTTCCCGATTGTTATGGGACTGTGCAATAGAAATAGCGGCCAAAATAAAAAAGAACTCCATCATCTCTGAAGAAAATCACCAAGTAAATGCAATGTTCTCCTACATGCTTATGGAGTATTTTCACTGTCGTATTTATAGGAGAATTTTAGGTTCTCCTTTGGCGCAAAATAAAGATAAATATGATTTCCGTGATTAGTTTGGAGTATTTCTAAAAATACATAATTTTTAGGCTGTATTTAGCGCACCTGTGCGCCTTGGCGAGAGCAAATAAAGTGGTCACATTTTTAGGCCGTATTTCAGCTTTTGTGGTCGTAAATTATGTTAATAAATAGGAGAATAAATCCGACGGAGTAAATATAGGCGCAAAAGTAGGAGAATTACGATAATACATAGAGCCCCAAAAAGGGAGCGTGGAGCATAATTTACCGCCACTGCAACTCTTAATACCAGCGTTGCTTACGGACACGGCCAGCTTAAAAAACATGCTTGTGCACGATTCCCCCATAGGAAACAATGGGGCAGTTTGAGCTGAAAAAAAACCTAACACCTGCAAAAAAGCAGCGTTCAGCTCCTAACGCAGCCCCATTGTTTCCTATGGGGAAACACTTCCTAAGTCTGCACTTAACACCCTAACATGTACCCCGAGTCTAAACACCCCTAACCTTACACTTATTAACCCCTAATCTGCCGTCCCCGCTATCGCTTACCCCTGCATTTTATTATTAACCCCTAATCTGCCGCTCTGTACACCGCCGCAACCTACATTATCCCTATGTACTTCTAATCTGCTGCCCCTAACATCGCCGACCCTGTATTATATTTATTACCCCCTTATCTAACCCCCCCAACGTCGCCGCTACCTACCTACACTTATTATCCCCTAATCTGCTGAAAGGACCTCGCCGCCACCATAATAAATGTATTAACCCCTAAACCGCCTCACTCCCACCTCAAAAACCCTATAATAAATTGTATTAACCCCTAATCTGCCCTCCCTAACATCGCAACACCTAACTTTAAGTATTAACCCCTAATCTGCCGACCGGACCTCGCCGCTACTCTAATAAATGTATTAACCCCTAAAGCTAAACCTAACCCTAACCCTAACACCCCCCTAAGTTAAATAAAAAATTTATCTAACGAAATAAATTAACTCTTATTAAATAAATGTAAAGCTAAATACTTACCTGTAAAATAAACCCTAATATAGCTACAATATAACGAATAATTATAACTGTTCCGATCAGCCAATAGAATGCAAGCTCAATCTGATTGGCTGATTGGATCAGCCAATCCGATTGAACTTGAATCTGATTGGCTGATTCAATCAGCAAATCAGAATTTTCCTACCTTAATTCCGAAGAAGAAGAGGATGTATCTGCGTCGGCTGCTTCAAGATGGTCCCGCTCCACGCCGGATGGATGAAGATAGAAGACGCTGCCTGGATGAACATGTCTACCGGTCCGGATGTCCTCTTCTTGCTGGATAGGATGAAGACTTCGGAGCCTCTTCTAGACCTCTTCTTGCCGGATAGGATGAAGACTTCGGACACTCTTCTGGACGGATCGGTGATACCCGGCTGGGTGAAGACAAGGTAGGAAGATCTTCAGGGGCTTAGTGTTAGGTTTTTTAAGGGGTGTTTGGGTTAGATTAGGGGTATGTGGGTAGTGGGTTGTAATTTTGGGGGGTATTGTATGTTTATTTAAATGCAAAAGAGCTGTTTTCTTTGGGGCATGCCCCGCAAAAGGCCCTTTTAAGGGCTGGTAAGGTAAAAGAGCTGTTACATTTTTATTTTAGAATAGGGTAGGGCATTTTTTTATTTTGGGGGCTTTGTTATTTTTTTAGGGGGCTTAGAGTAGGTGTAATTAGTTTAAAATTCTTGTAATCTTTTTTTATTTTTTGTAATTTAGTGTTTGTTTTGTTGTAATTTAGTTTAGTTGATTTAATTGTAGATAATTGTAGTTAGTTTAGCTAATTAATTTATTGATAGTGTAGTGTTAGGTTTAATTGTAACTTAGGTTAGGATTTATTTTACAGGTAATTTTGTAATTATTTTAACTAGGTAGCTATTAAATAGTTATTAACTATTTAATAGCTATTGTACCTAGTTAAATTAAATACAAAGTTGCCTGTAAAATAAATATAAATCCTAAAATAGCTACAATATAATTATCGTTATATTGTAGCTATATTAGGGTTTATTTTACAGGTAAGTAGATTAATTTATTTAATAAGAGTTAATTTATTTTGTTAGATAAAAATTATATTTAACTTAGGGGGGTGTTAGTGTTAGGGTTAGACTTAGCTTTTTTATTATTATTATTATTATCGGTTATTTTTAGAGCACCAACAGATTCCGCAGCGCTATAAACAAAGGGGGAGTACAACAAAACAATTATAGGGTAGAGGGCCCTGCCAAGAGTTGCACTGTTGTAGTCAGCTCTTAAGAAGGTGATCTACAAACAGCTGGACTTTTAGGCTTACATGCTAAGAGGGTTCAGGGGATTGCAGTGGAGGAGAGGAACTGTTATTAGGAAAGGTTAGCGTAGGTTGTATGCGTCCCTGAACAGTAGAGTCTTTAGGGAGCACTTGAAGCTTTTAAAACTAGAAGAGAGTCTTGTGGAGCGAGGCAGAGAGTTCCTCAAGATGGGAGCCAGTCTGGAGAAGTCCTGTAAATGGGAGTGTGATGAGGTGACAAGAGAGGAGGAGAGTAGGAGGTCATGAGCAGAGCGAAGGGGACGGGAGGGAGAGTATATGGAGACAAGGTCTGAGATGTAGGGGGGAGCAGTGCAGTTGAGGGGTTTGTATGTAAGAGTGAGAGTTTTGTGTTTGATCCTAGAGGCAAGAGGAAGCCAGTGAAGGGATTGGCAGAGAGGCGCAGCAGATGAAGAGCGACGTGTAAGGAAGATGAGTCTGGCAGAGGCATTCATTATGGATTGTAAAGGAGCTAGGCGGCCGGTGGGGAGACCAGAGAGGACAGAGTTGCAGTAGTCAAGGTGGGAAAGAATGAGAGAGTGGATTAAAATCTTAGTTGTGTCTTGTGTAAGGAAGTGTCTAATTTTAGAGATGTTTTTAAGGTGGAAGCGGCAGGCTGTAGCCAAGGACTGAATTTGAGGAGTGAAGGAAAGATCTGAGTCAAATGTGACCCCGAGACATCGGGCATGCAGGGTAGGGGTAATGATGGAGTTGTCGACAGTTATAAAGATATTGGGGGTGGAGATTTTGGAAGAAGGGGGGAAAATGAGGAGCTCAGTTTTGGAGAGATTTAGCTTGAGGTAGTGAGAGGACATCCAGGAAGAGATGTGAGGAAGACAGTTAGTGACACGGGTTAGCAAGGAGGGAGATAGTTCTGGTGCAGAGAAGTAGATTTGGGTGTCATCGGCATACAAATGATATTGGAAACCGTGGGACTTAATTAGGGAACCTAGTGATGACGTATAGATTGAGAAGAGAAGGGGACCGAGGACAGAGCCTTGCGGTACTCTGACAGAAAGTGGTGACGGGGCAGAAGAGGCCCCAGAGAAGGCTACACTGAAGGTACGGTTTGACAGGTAGGAAGAGAGCCACGAAAGGGCTGTGTCACAGATGCCAAAGGATTGGAGGGTTTGGAGCAAAAGAGGGTGGTCGACAGTGTCAAAGGCTGCGGACAGATCAAGGAGGATAAGCAGAGAGAAGTGGCCTTTTGATTTAGCTGTAAGTAGGTCGTTGGTGACCTTAACAATAGCTGTCTCTGTGGAGTGATAGGGACGAAATCCAGATTGCAGCAGGTCAAGAAGGGAGTTTAACATAAGGAAATGGGATAGGCGTGCATATACTAGTTTTTTGAGAAGCTTTGAAGCAAGAGGGAGGAGGGAAATTGGGCGGTAGTTGGATGGGGAGGTAGGATCAAGGGAAGGTTTTTTGAGGATAGGTGTGACCAATGCATGTTTCATTGATGAGGAAAATGTACCAGTGCTGAGGGAGAGGTTGAAAATGTGTGTTAGTATAGGGGTAAGGGTAGCAGAGAGAGAGGGGAGCAGCTGTGAGGGGATAGGGTCAAGGGGACAGGTAGTGAGGTGAGAGTGCAGTATAAGTGCTGAAACTTCATCCTCAGTAACAGGGGAGAATGAACTAAGTTTCAGGTTATGAGGGTTGTGGTTGAGTGAGAGTATTTGAGGGGGGAGAGAATGGAATTGTGTTGAGAACTGATTTCATGTCTGATGGAATCAATTTTGTTAATGAAGTGACTGACAAAGTCTTGAGCTGACAGAGAAGTTGTATTAGGAAGTGGAGGAGGGCGGAGGAGAGTATTGAAAGTGGAGAACAGATGTTTTGGGTTTGAAGAAAGATTAGAGATAAGAGTAGAGAAGTAGTGTTGCTTGTGGAGATTAAGGGCAGAGAAGTAGGCGTTCAAGATGAATTTGTAATGAAGAAAATCAGCTGAACTCCGTGATTTTCTCCAATGCCGTTCAGCAGTACGGGAACATCTGCCTAGGTACCGTGTCAGAGGAGTATGCCAGGGCTGGGGATGAGAGTGTTAATACATTTATTATAGTGGCGGCAAGGTCTTTAAAATCAGTTAATATAGGGGAATTTGCCTTGACAACATAGGATAATCTCACTTTTTTTTTTTTTATAAACAAGCTTTATTGAGTGAAACATGGATAAAATACAGAGTCACAAGAAAATGTGAAGTAATACAAAGTCGACATGAGGGCGCACAGCGCTATCACAGACATCAAAGATAGTAATATGTGACTAAGAGCTTGCTTTTTTTTTTTTTTACTTTTTCACGAAACTGCTACAAACATTTAACATTGCAGTGTAGGTCAAGGTCATACATACATGCAATCCTATTGTGCACCAGAGGAATAAGAGAGCGGGAACCACGAAGAAGAGAGAAGGGGGGAAGAGGAAAAAAAAAAAAAAAAAAGGGGGGGGGGGAAGGGGGAATGAGCATGTGATTGGGGTGTCCCTAAGTTTTAGGGGGGCTTTTCGTTAACAGAATCAATACCTGTCAGCCTCACACAGAGGCAGAGTCCCAAATGGCCAGCATCATTTCAAACTTAGTTAATTGGTTACTTTTAAAGTAGTGTAATTTCTCCATAAGTAATAGCTCGTCTACAGAGGAGCGCCATTCTTTCAAGGTTGGCGCATCCGCCGATTTCCACCTCTTAGGGATGAGCCTCTTGGCTCCGGTAAGCATTAGTAGAAGAAGGGCCCGGCCGTGAGCAGTATCAATCCTTGGGAGATGTAAGAACAGCAGGGTCTCCAGAGAGAGTGGTATGTTAGTATTCAGTTTTTTAGACATCTCCCCTATTACCGTCGTCCAAAAATCGGTCAACTTAGGGCAGGCCCACCATATATGTGACAGTGTGCCCTGTTCTCCGCAGCCCCTCCAGCAAGCTGCATCAGCAGCGGGAAAAAGCTGATGGAGCCTGGCCGGCGTATAATACCATCTAGTCTGAAGTTTGAGCTGTATTTCTTGTACCCTGGCTGATGCTGAGGATCGTCTGACCAGGTCAAAAGACCTAAGCCAATCGTCCTCCTCCATTGTATTATTGAGTTCCTTATTCCAGGCTCTTACATATGAGGGTAGCTGTATATCCGGAGGGATAAGAAGAAGTTTATATATCTTCGAGATCAGTCTCCTGGGGGGGGGGGGGGTGCCCGTGCATAGAGATTCAAAGGGAGTTAAGTCCCTGAGGAATCTGTCTTTTTGTTTATGGGATGTTAGGAAATGTGAGTTGGTGGTAACGAAGCCAGGAGGAGAAAATGTGCCCAACTTGTTCTAGCAATTTTTGCTGAGATTTAAGCCTACCCTCTTCCTGTGCAAAGTGTAGGATTCCTACTCTTAAACTATAAGGTGAACAAATACACCTGCTGAGCTCGTAATATGGAGTTTCGGGATTTTCTATAATAGGGATCATTGGTGAGCAGATGGAGGATATATGGGTGCTTGTAGCTAAAAGCTTGTCCCAAGTAAGAAGGGTCTCTAGTGTTAAATGGTATTTTTGGATTAGTTTGGTACGTTTTGATGCCGGAATCCACGCCAGGGTACTGACATTATTAAGCTGGAGAATCTGTCCGTCTAGTCTTACCCACTGCTTTTGAGTAGTATTGTGCGACCACTCCACTAGTCTCTGTAATATTATGGCCTTTCTGTATAAAGCCAGGTCTGGGAAGCCTAGGCCTCCCTTGTCACGGGGTAGGTAAAGTGTCTTCCTAGGGATTCTTGGTCTAGTCCCAGTCCAAATAAATTGCTCCAGTGTCCTCTGTAATTGGGGTAAAAAGTCAGTCGGTAGATGAATTGTAACTGTCTGCATTACATAAAGTATATGTGGTAATATGTTCATCTTTATAAGGCCTATTTTCCCTAGCCAGGATAAAGATTTATTTTTCCAAGAAGATAAATCACTAATAATTTCTTTTCGCAGGGTGAGGTAGTTATTTCTGAAAATGTCAGAGGGATTTGCGGATAAAAATATACCGAGATATTTCAGTTTGGTGGCAGCTATGGGGACCCTATATTCTGTTTCTATTAGATGAATGTTGTCGTCTGGAACATTTATATTAAGGAGTTCTGATTTTGATAGATTTAGGTGAAAGTTGGACAGCGCGCCGTAATCTCCCAACTCCTTCAGGAGCTCAGGAATAGAAGTGTCAACACTCGTTAGAGTGTAGAGGACGTCGTCGGCGTATAAGGCCTGTTTGTATTCCTCCTGTCCAACTCGCACTCCTTTTATGTTTGGGTTATTTATAACCCTTTGGGCTAGTGCCTCGATTGAAAGGGCAAAAAGTAGGGGGGAGAGGGGGTACCCCTGTCTAGTGCCGTTAGAGATATTAAATCTGTCTGATAGAGTACCATTTATTCTGATGCGCGCATTAGGGGCAGAGTATAACGCAAAGGTCATGTTGATAAAGGCCTGTCCAAAATTCATAACCTTCATGACCTGACGCAAGAACAGCCAGTCGACGCGGTCGAAGGCCTTCTCCGCGTCCGTCGAGAAGAGAGCCATAGGCACTCTCTCGGATTGGGCGTAATTTATTAACTGGAATAGTTTGTTGGTATTATCCCTAGCCTCCCTACCGGGCACGAATCCCACTTGGTCGGTTGCAATAAGGTTTGGGAGAAACCGGTTAAGCCGAGTTGCCAAAATTTTTGCGAGAATTTTGATATCCATGTTCAGCAGGGATATAGGCCTAAAATTCGCTGGGGAAGTAGGGGGCTTACCGGGTTTAGGGATGATAGTAATATGTGCTTCAAGCATCAAGCTAGACATGATGGGGTTTTCTATCAGGTTGTTAAAGAGGTTGAGCATCATAGGGCCCAGTTTTTTTTGAAAAAGTTTATAGTATTTAAGGGAAAAGCCATCCGGGCCTGGGCATTTACCACTAGGGAAGTCTTTTAGGGCCTGGGAGAGTTCTTCGTGGGAGATAGGAGTGTCAAGACTGTTTTTTTGGTCCTGATCTAACTGTGGTAATTTCAATGTTGATAGATATTGATCTATCATTGCACATTTAGTCATACTATTGTCCGTGTGTCCCTCAGTGACTGTCTGTTGTGGTAAGTTATAAAGCTCTCTGTAATAGGTATGAAAAGAGCTCGCAATTTGTTTGTTACTCTTCAATGTAGTGCCATCTGGGTTTACTATGTGATGAACGTAAGTCTTGAGTTGCTTCCTGCGGACAGCCCTAGCTAATAGTTTTCCTGGTCTGTTACCACCCTCATAGTATCTTTGCTTTATTGCAAGGATTCGGCGTTGATAGGCCTCCAGCTGGTGGATATTTAGGTCTTTCCTAGCTTTCTCTAGTTTATGTTTAATCTCTGCATCTAACGGATTTCCTTTGTGTGTAGTTTCTAATTGGGTTATTGTATTTAAGAGGTGGGCGTGTTCAAGTCTGTGTTGTTTATTGAGGCGCGCCTTCTGTTTGAGGAATTCGCCCCTTATGACACTTTTGTGAGCTTCCCAAAAGTTAATTATGGACGTGTGGTCAGGGTTATTGTGATGTAGATAGTCTGTCAGGGATTTTAGGATTTCAGAATTGATTATTGGGTTGTCCAGAAGGGTGTCGTCAAGTCTCCAGATATAAGTCGTGGGAGGGAGGTCTGGCCATTGTACTATGCAAGTAACCGGGGCGTGATCTGACCAAGTTATTGGGCCAATGGAACAGGATGTAACCATGTCAAGTCCGGAAGCGTCAGTGAAGAAGTAGTCTATTCTGGAGTATTTGTTGTGGGGGGGGGGGGAGTAAAAGGTGTAGTCCCTACCAAACGGATGTAGCGATCTCCAGACATCGTGTAACAGAAGGTTTGAGATCGTTGACTTAACCTATTTAATTATTTTAGTGGGGGTACTGGTCAAGCCATTGGATGCGTCTACTGAAGCATCCATAGCGATATTGAAATCCCCTGAAAGGAACACTGGGCCCTTAGCAATGTCGAGGAGGAGCTTTGATATTTTAGTCATGAACAAGTGTTGGTCAGTATTTGGGCAATAAAGGGTAGCCAAGGTAATTGGGTGCTCATATAGCAGCCCTGTGATAATTAAATACCTGCCGTCCGGGTCCCTCTCCGCATGCAAAATCTTTAGGGGGACAGAGTGGTGAATCATTATGCTCACACCTCCTTTTTTAGTGGGACCTGACGCAAAGATTGCTGTTGGATAGAGTGTGCTAAACCACTTAGGTTCTCTGCCCCTGCGGAAGTGAGTCTCTTGGAAAAAGAGGACGTGGCTGTGTAAGTTTTTAAGGGCATTGAATGCTATTGAACGCTTACCTGGGTTGTTCAACCCCTTGGCATTGATTGTAGTTAGAGTAAGACCATGCAAGCCAAATCTGCTATGTTGATGATTCATGCTGGAGGAAGGGAGAGGAGAGGGGGGGAAGAAAAAAAAAAAAAAAAAAAGGGGGGCTGAAGAAGAAAGGGGGGATAAGACTTATAGAGGAGAGAGGTAAAGGTATGAGGTAGGGAATTAGAAAATGAGATTGGTGCACAAACAAGAAAGGATGACAATCAAAATTAACCGTACACTGATAAGAGGTCAAATAAATTCTGTGAATGAACACAAATCTATTAGTATTGAATAACAAATAAAATCAATCGGGGTAGTAACCCCCAGGCAAAAACAACTGCTGAAATATGTCAAGTTCTCTTGGTGGCGTTAAGGCCACTCAAGCAAGAGGCATTGGCATAAAGGGGCGGGTAGGGAAGGGGGTACACAGGGGGGAATAAACCTGTAGGGGTAATCTGTAGGGAAGGTTGGGGTGGCGGTAGTGAGTGTGGAGTGTCCCCCATAGGTTTAAGAAGGGGGGAGCTAGGTACCTTAGGTTAAAATAAATGACAGTAACATTTTCAACATTAACCAGTAAATATTAACGACAAAACAGTTAAATTTTCAAGGCAGTCCAAATGGAGAACAAAAACAATCGGCAAGCAAGTAAAACTTAAGTTGTTAATTAAGAGTTGGCCTATGCATCTTTCCCTCCAGTTGACCAAGTCTCTATAATTATCACGTACCTACTTACTTATTTAACTCACTTAACAACCATCTACCCATTCCCTCCCCACAATTGCAACATATAAACATTTATCTCCTCTACACAGGCAAACTTCAAGGTCTAGACTTTTCAGAGTGCATATTGCTGCGCCTGAACCCAGCGGAGCAGAGACCCCAGGAACACCTCTGTAGAACAGAAAAAAAAAGAATACTGATGCAATAGTTCCAAGGCAGAGGCCGCCCAACAAGCGACCCAGAGCCTACAACAATTTCATACACTGTGTTAGGTTGATGAGGTGGAGGGATCCGATGAACTAGTGCGGTGAGGGTGGGGCTCATTGATGGAGAGACTGTCATAAAAGACTTGAGCGTCCATTCCTGCTTTGTAAGTGGAAGTCTTGTTATTATTAGATGCCACAATTGACACTGGGAACCCCCAACGGTAAGGGATTTTGTGTGCTCTCAGGTTGGCTGTAATGTGTCCCATCTCCCTCCTCCTCTGTAAAGTAAATGGTGATAAGTCTGAGAAAATCTGCAAATCCTCACCCGCATGTTGTACCGGGTGTTTGATGCGTGCTTGTCTAAGGATCTCCTCCTTATCCTTGTAATTTAGGAAACGGACTATTATGTCTCTAGGGGGAGCCTTAGGCGGAGGTTTCGCTCTAAGTGCTCTGTGAGCACGCTCCAGAAGAACCTCTAGGGAAGAAGGGGTATCCTTCAAAGTGCGAAATAAACTCTGCAGGTATCCCTCTATAGCAGGAGGGTGTATGGTCTCAGAGACACCCCTGATACGTAGGTTGTTCCTACGGCCTCTATTGTCGAGATCCTCAAGCCTCTCAGATAGCTGCTGTATAGCTTCAGTATGTCCCTGGAGTTCTGTGTTCGTGAGTTGGCTGGAGGCCTCGCTGGCCGCTTGTGCTGCCTCCACCTTTGAGACCCTGGTGTCGAGCATTGTAATGTCCTTTCTAAGGTCGTTGAAAAGGGAGCGCATCTCCTGGACTGCATTCTTAATATCCTCCTTAGAGGAAAGAAGACGGAGATCTTCCTTTGTGATGAGGAGGTCTGCTTGTGTAGCAGCCCTCTGAGGCAGACTGTGAGAAACTTGCTGCTCAGCCTCCATTGTGTCCAGGGTGACACTACCAGGATGCTCCACCTGTTTCAAGTACTTGTTCAGAGTGCGGACTGGCGTTTGTTTCTCAGCCTTATTTTGCTTCTTACACGGCATTCCTCATGTGCCCTTTCAAAGTATGGGTAATAATCAAAGGGAAGGGTGTAGCTTTGGAAAAGTGCAGTCTATTAAAATGTTACTGGCATACAGCCAAAAAGACCCGCAATTTTGTATAATTGGCCTTCAAAGGTAAAGCCCTTCTCAAGAGACTCAGATAGATAAGCAACCTGGATATCACCCAAGTAGCTTGAATTTATATTACTGCTGAGGAGCTTGGAGAATGTTCATATGAATAAAGTGCTGGGCCTGTGTTGAAGGAGCACTCCCCACGTGGTAATGTACTGCTGTTTTCCACATGCAGCGCAGATCTAAAGGTTAGGACAAAGAGCCAGACTTCCCTTACTATATTGGGTAACTATTCAGGTAGAGAGAGGTTTGATGCAGGCCCAAGTGCTCCCGTTTATACTATGGCCTTTACCGGGCCGCCCACGTGGCTCCCGTAAGATAGAGATAATGTGGCACTGTGTGTTCTGTAGAGTCCTGTCTTGTACTTTCCTGAGCTATGACCCCAGACGCCTACTCAACAAACCCACTGTGACTGCCCGGTACTCTGTGAAGTAGCGGGGTGTTGTGATGCCAGCCGGAACGTAACCGGTAACAAATAGAAACCAAGATTCCTTACCCGGAATATAGGTATAGCTCCGTGTCTTGCGCTCCGTTGTTAGAAAAGTCCATTAACGCACTGACCGAGCAGTGCACAGGAGAAGCCGCGATCTGTGCTAAAAGGTCCCTCTGAAGTGGCGGCGCTACAGCCACAGTCCCAGGATTGACGCTGCCGTACACTTTCGCGCTGCTGCGATGTAGGCCTCTGAAGTCTTTACTTACTCTGTCCCGCAGTTTCACCTTGTTATGCGATAAGTAGGGTAATTATAATAGGTGAGGAGATAAGGATATTGTTCTCCCTGTGAGAGATATGTTTAGGGAAGGAACATGCCTAAAATTATATGTCTTTATGCCTGAGGGTTGAAGAGCACTTTCAGAACACAGCCATCTCCCTGCGTGGCTAGGCTCCGCCCCCCATAATCTCACTTTTTTAAAGCATGTTTGTTGTTTGTATGATAAATTAAATTGTAATACTTTTGTTCACAAGCTTCAGAATCAGTTCTTCTTATTATATAAGCATGTTCTTTTTTATTTTCTTTGTTTAAACAACATATTTGGCTTGGGTATCCATCTTTTTAAAAGTGACAATGAGTCTGATACAAGTTCCATAATATATATTAATATTAATGAATATTGTGTGTGGGGGGGGGGGCATGATGGATGTGATCTAATGGAGGGAACCTTCATCTTTAGAATGGTTATTGGATAAGTAATTTTATTTCCCTTAACAACAGTTATAATAAAAAGCATTTTATAGGGTGTCTTTATAAGTCAAAACATTTGTTCTTTATTTTTATATAGATTTCAAATTTAAAGTAAAAATAATTTCATATACATGATACATTAGCCCATGGAGTGTGAGAAGTTTTATTATATGGTGCTGAAAGACCGAAATTTGCTGTGTAAATTTGTTTCATCAGATAAATATTCATGGTACAATCATGATGAAATACAGTCCCCCTCTAGCTCTACATCTACCTAAAAAAATTTGTATGAGTTCTTTTGTCACTGAAGGATAATTGTTGGCTCAATAGTTTAAATTCATGTCATAAAAGTTAACTTTTGTTAAAATCTTACTTTTTTTCATATAAATAAAGAATATTAACCCCGTCCTGTTTTTGACCGCTCAATGTCCCATTTTTGTCTCAAGGAAATATGGCCAGCCTAGGTATGACATCTACAATTTCTATCTACAAGTTTCAACTACAGCGGAAAAATTATTTTATTCACATAAAAGCTTGTCTGTTTCAACCAATCAGACACCTGGAAAAATTATTTCATGCAAACTGTGAGTAATTTCATTTCCAACTAAAAGTCACATCTAAAGTCACATCAAAAGATACTTGGAATTCATCAGATGAACATTTATTTCCACCTCCTACGTTAATTATATTAACTTAATCTGTTTTTATCATATGTTTTTATCATATGCTTTGAACACTATAGCATGAATTTATTGTGAATTTATTGTCAATTTTAACTTGTGATTAAGGAATTTTAATATATAATATACGCAAGGTAATAGAGCTCTTTACCACTTATTATCCTATCAGAATATATTATCTAGTCCAATATTGTTTTGTATGGCAACAATTAAATATTTTGGTTTTTTAACCTCTTGTAGTCATATTTTCACTATTTTTCACCCAATTTTCACCTATTTGTTTACCTTATCACAGCGCAATCTATATTATGATTGAATTTTGAAACCAATACGAGAAGCTCATTTAAAGGTCACGGTAACACATATTATTTATGTATTGAAATACACACAGCTCCCCTCACTTGTTTTTTACCCCATCAATCCCTCACAGTTGTTTGAAGGAACAGCTGTTTATCAGGGTTGAGCTGTCTCAATCCAATAGGTGCACTCACTCTTAACTGTTTTTCACTATCAGCCTAGGTATGACATCACTTCCTGTTTGATGATTTGTTCTGTGTTTCCATGTGTGACATTGTAAATATGTAAGAAGAACTTTTTGTGATTACCTGTGTATTGTTTTGACAGATTTGTACCCTTGACAAAGGTCCAATGTGAGGACCGAAACGTTGGGAATACCGGATTGTACCGGATAATAAATAATTTATTCGAATTAAGCAAGTGCCTGGTTTACTATACAGTATATATATATATATATATATATATATATATATATATATATATATATATATATATAAAAATATAAATATATATATTTAGTAGACAACCCAAGGTATTGATATGGGCCCATTTTCATATATTTCATGCAACCATTTCTCCACCAAATGTGATCACTTTCAAAAAAGCATTAACTTTTTAACAAACAATTTTTAGATTACGAGTTTTGTCGGTAAGGCCGTGCGTTGCTAACATTCAGTTGCAGCTCACCGCTCACCTGCAAACAATGCTGGTATAACAGGTTTTTTTCAACCGGGCATTAGCCTCTAAAAAGTGAGCGTTGAGCAAAATTTAGCTCCACATCTCACCTCAATACCAGCGCTGCTTACGGTAGCGGTAAGCTGGCTAAACGTGCTCATGCATGATTTCCCCATAGGAAACAATGGGGCTGAGCTGGCTGAAACTAAACACCTGCAAAAAAAGCAGCGTTCAGCTCCAGATGCAGCCCTATAGTTTCCTATGGGAAAATACTTTTTACGTCTACACCTAACACCCTAACATGAACCCAGAGTCTAAACACCCCTAATCTTACACTTATTAACCCCTAATCTGCTGTCCCCGACATCGCCGCCACCTGCATTATATTATTAACCCCTAATCTGCCGCTCCTTACACCGCCAACACCTACATTATACTTATGAACCCCTAATCTGCTGCCCCCAACATCGACAACACCTACATTATATTTATTTACCCCTACTCTGCCCCCCCAATGTCGCCGCAACTATATTAAATGTATTAACCCCTGATCTGCCGCAGCAAACGTCGCTGCCACTATAATAAAGTTATTAACCCCTAAATCTAAGTCTAACCCTAACCCTAACACCCCCTAACTTAAATATAATTGAAATAAATGTAAATAAAATAACTAAAATTAAATAAATTATTCCTATTTAAAACTAAATACTTACCTATACAATAAACCCTAAGCTAGCTACAATATAACTAATAGTTACATTGTAGCTATCTCAGGGTTTATTTTTATTTAACAAATAATCATCAAAGCGAGAATGTGTTCAGAACTAAATAATCCCTGAGTGCTCAAAACGTATATCGAAGCACACAATAATGGGGAATTCAGGTCCCAATAATCAGTGTATCAATCTTGGACCCCGGTCAATATAGAAAGTCACTCAGGTTGAAACAGAGTCCATTGTCCCATGGAGAGAGTAAAATCCCCAAAATTCAGAGTGTCAAAGTGTGTCCCAGAGCCTAGTAGTCACGGGTGGAAGTGTCAGTTCACAATATTACGTCTGTGATCAACTCTTACCCTCCACTAAGTTGGTGGGGTGCCTGGGAACACTTCCGTACTTCTCCTCGAATAGGTCGATGAAACCCTTCCTAGGGGGTGCAGTCTGTGTTTCCCTTCTCGGCGTGCCTCAGAGAGATCCGGCGTGGAGACGTTTCCTTAGCGCATCACCCGTGACGTTGCAAGGCTGAACCAAGTGGTATTCCCTGGGGGGGGGGGAACCGTGAGGACAAGGAGCCAGCTCTGTATCCCAAGAGTGGCTTATGCAAGTGACTGGTGCAATAAAGCGGTAAGCCCAACTGCTAGAGAAACATAAAGTCAAAAGAAATATGCACCAGTGAGGCGTAGTATCTGCTGAAGTAAAAAATGTTTATTGTACAATCCAAGAGTAATGTACAAACAAAGTCACAGTGGAGAACGTCTGACGCGTTTCGCGCATGCATAGATGCGCTTCATCGGAGGCTAATTCGAATCTAATTGTGACAGCTTTTAAACAAACATTCTACCAATCATTTGAGAGTTTGACTATGAGCCAATGGTGTGGCTATCCAGTGCAGCTAATATATACATAAATCAGTTCAATGATGAACATTAATGTGTTGTTTATATTTCAATAAGGTATAACTGTTCTGGAATGTCAGACCATAAAAATTCTTAGCTCATATTAGGCATGTATATATATGTATAATCAATGTATATAACGAAAATGTATACATTCTAAAATATCCATCAGTGACAAGTAATAAATATCTAAGCAAAATTAACATGTAGGCTGGAGACATATGGTGAAAAATTGTGTATAGTATAAACACTTATACTTAACGTCATACACATGATATCTTGTATAGTCGTTTCATAGTGTTTGCCTAGGAAATGACTAGTCACTGCTAGTAAAACATAACGGAAAAATATAATGAACATCCTTTGATAAAAAATAATGCATAATACATATACATCGCTCATATTCAAAAAAATGTAAAAAACAAAAAATAAAAATACAAATGGTATTCAAATAACTAATTAAACATTCTGTCCCTATACTCAGTTATATAACACCACAAAAATGTTATTTATAATTCTCCTATATAATTGAGCCTAAATTTACACAAATTAAGCTATTTGTTATTACCTAATGTCCTTATTTGCTAGAGCATAATCTAATGTCAGTATCTAAGATTAGCTAAAAATGAGGTCCTGAGTAGTCATCTCGAATTAGTGTGTTGTCAAAAATTAAGGCTGGTAAATAGGAAAATTTTATTAGATGTAGGGAGTGAATGGAAATAAGTTAGAATATAAAATATAGAAATAAAATAAACAATAAAGAATGAGGCAGAGATGCTCTAAGGAAAGAATAAAGAAGTAGAAAAAAATAAAATATACTATAAGGAACAAAGAATAAAATAAAGCTAGAAATGGAGCTAAAACTCAAAGGGAAGACTCTTAGTTGTAATATAGTATGTCAATAGTAATGTAATGTTATGTATATGTGGCATTTTCTAATCTTACTGTAGATTCCAAGCTTATACTGAATAAAGTTGAATGGAGTCATATGAATAAGAAAATGACCACTGAGATTTATTAGGATTAGCAAGACTTTATCCAATGAGCTACACCATTAGATGAGGCTATGTTCATTGGTAATGGGTTGTGTGTTCTATTTTTAAGTCTATGTTTCTATTCTCATGGGTGACACTTATACAAACAGATCTACATCTAATCTCCTATTTATACCATGGGGATATCTAGTATCCAGTCTAAGTATCCAAAATACTTCTCTTTTAAGTAGTTTGGCATTTTATCCCCTCCTCTTGCATTGTTTATAATTCTTTCAATGCCAATAAATGAAAAATAATCAGTGCCTATACCATGTTGGCAAAAATGTTTCGCTACTGGAGTCTTGGGCTCTTTTTCAGTTAAAGATAAGAGATGCTCCCTAATTCGGTCTTTTAGTGGGCGTGTCGTAATCCCAGTATAGTGCTGGAAGCAATGTTGGCATGTGGCAAGATAAATGACATATTGCGATGTACAATCTATCCTCTGTCTAATTTTATAGGTTTCTTTTGTATTTGTCGATGTAAATGTATTTGTTTTTTGTGTAAAATCACAGCTTTTACAAGGTCTATGACCACATTTAAAGAAACCTGGATTTGGGGTTAACCAATTATCTGTAGGTTGCGGTTTGTCTGAAAATTTCTTGCTGGTTAGATCACCCAATGAAGGTGCTTTTTTTGCTACAAATTTTATCCCTTTGGATACTATTTCTTTTAAAGTATCATCGCTTTTTAGAATCGTGAGGTTATTTTTGATAACTTTACAAATTTTGTAGTACTGATTACTGAACTTAGTGGAAAAGACAATGTTGTCATTGTCAAGTCCTCTATCTTTCTTATTAAACAGGCTGTTTCTTGCTAATCTCTCAACTTGTTTATTGATGTTATGGAGTTTGTGTTTATTATAGCCTCTTTTTATGAGTCTATCAGTTAGCTCTTTGGCCTCTAATTTATATATATCCAGGTTAGAGCAGTTCCTACGAAGTCTTAGGTATTGCCCTTTGGGTATCCCCTTTTTCAAGTGTGGTACATGACACAAATCTGCTCTAAGAATGGTGTTCCAAGAGGTCGGTTTTCTATATGTAGATGTATTGATATTTAAATTGGAATAGTCTATACTAAGTTTCAAATCCAGATATTCAATCATTTGAGCATCACTCTTATAGGTAAAACTTAAATTCATATTATTAGTGTTGATATAAGATATGAACTGTTCTATGGTGTGTTCATTGTTTGTTGTGTCCCAAATTATAATGAGGTCGTCAATAAAGCGACCGTATAGTATAATATTATTTTTATATGGGAAATCAGCTGTAAAAATCATATTCAGTTCCATATACCCCATGTATATGTTGGCATAGGCCGGGGCAAATTTAGCGCCCATGGCCGTGCCACATTTCTGTAAATAATAATTGCCCTCATGTACAAAATAATTATGTTTTAATAAAAATTCTGCTGTCTCTATGACAAAAGTAATAAAACCTGTTTCAAAATATGTATGTCTTAGTAGCATCTCATTCAGAGCTGTTAATCCTGTTGTATGGGGGATACTGGAATATAGCGCAGCTACATCAATTGTAAGCCAGGTATATCCATTCTTCCATTTGATGTTACTTAATTGTTGGATAAGGTGGCTACTATCTCTTATGTATCCTGGTAATGATTGTACAAGTGGTTGTAACAAGTGGTCCAGCCAGCCTCCAAGCCTCTCACACAGGGAGCCCTGGCTAGCCACAATGGGTCTTCCAGGCGGTTTAGAGAGGTTTTCATGTATTTTGGGGGCTATTTTGAAATTTGGTACGGTAGGGGCTTCAACCAATAGGAAAGATATTAAATCTTGTGTCATATATCCATATTCATTGGCTGTGTCTAAGTGACATTTCAATTGTTTGCTAAAAGATATGGTGGGGTTGAAAGTTAATTTCATATATTGATCATTATCTGTAAGCTGGTTGTTTATTTCCTCCAAATAGTCACAGGTGTTGAGGAGGACAATAGCCCCCCCCTTGTCAGCTTTGGTTATGACTAGGTTGGGGTTATCTTTTAAATCTTTGAGAGCTTTTCTCTCCTCATAGTTCAAATTATCCTTAACTTTGCATTGTGTGTTAGTGTGTAAAGTTTTGTTAAGTTCAGTCAATTCTTTTTCTACTGATCTTTGAAATAAATCTATTAGGTGATCTCGTGCATGTACAGGATAGAAATGTGATTTATCCTTAAATGTGTAAAGATGAGGGGTGTTAGATGTTTGTCCCGATAAGCGGGTAGAGTGCTGTTGTAGTGACGTGAGGGTGGTGATATCAGTGAGGTCAGAAAAAAGGAGTCCTATGTTTACCGTGGGAGTATGTGTATTCATCGGAGATTGTGATATTGGTTCAGAATTAAAAAAATGTTTTTTTTTTTGTTTTTTTTACTTCAGCAGATACTACGCCTCATTGGTGCATATTTCTTTTGACTTTATGTTTATTTTTATTTAACAGGCAAGTTTGTATTTATTTTAACTAGGTACAATAGTTATTAAATAGTTATTAAATATTTAATAGCTACCTAGTTAAAATAAATACAAATTTACCTGTAAAATACAGGTGGCCCTTGGTTTACAACGGTTCAATTTGCACCGTTTCAGAATGACAACCTTTTTTTCAGTCATGTGACTGCTATTGAAAAGCATTGAGAAGCAATGCATTGATTAAAATAGACAGTAGGTGGAGCTGCCCGCTTGTGTTGCAGCAAAGATATGCAAGCCAAGCAAGCTGAAATTAATCAGTTTAACCAGACCTGAGCTATGCAAAGGATCAAGATCTTCCTATCTAGAGATCAGCCCAGATTTGAATGCATAGAAAGAACTGTTTGCAGAAAAATGCAAGTAAAGTCTGTGTTGTGTGATTATTTTATTAGGTTTATAAAGCTGTTTAGCATTTAAAGTCTTCATTTCAAAGCTTTAAAAATAATGTATTAGGAGTTACTTATGACAATTTTGAGAGGGGCCTGGAACCTAACTCCCTCACTTCCCATTGACTTACATTATAAACTGGGTTTCAATTTACAATGGTTTCGATTTACAA
Organism: Bombina bombina; assembly: GCF_027579735.1. Lineage (NCBI taxonomy): Eukaryota > Metazoa > Chordata > Amphibia > Anura > Bombinatoridae > Bombina > Bombina bombina. The sequence continues at coordinate 680,166,119 of NC_069501.1, read as the reverse complement.
CCATTCCTTCTGGAACCTAACCCCGGCGTAAACTGAGGGCTACCTGTAAACCCTAACCTAAGTTACAATTACACCTAACACTACACTATAATTAAATTAATTCCCTAAACTAACTACAATTAATTACAATTAAATTAAATAAACTAAATTACGAAAACAAACACTAAATTACAGAAAATAAAAAAATAATTACAAGAAATTTAAACTAATTACCCCTAATAAAATAAAAAAGCCCCCCCAAAATAATAAATTTCCCTACCCTATACTAAATTACAAATAGCCCTTAAAAGGGCTTTTTCCGGGGCATTGCCCCAAAGTAATCAGCTCTTTTACCTGTAAAAAAAAAAATACAATACCCCCCCAACATTAAAACCCACCACCCACACACTCAACCCTACTCTAAAACCCACCCAATCCCCCCTTATTAAAACCTAGCACTAACCCCTTGAAGATCACCCTACCTTGAGACGTCTTCACCCAGTCGGGCACAAGTGGACCTCCAGAGGGGCAGAAGTCTTCATTTGATCCGGGCAGAAGAGGACATCCAGACGGGCAGAAGTCTTCATCCAGCCGGCATCTTCTATCTTCATCCATTCAGAGCGGAGTAGGTCCATCTTGAAGCCAGCTGACACGGAGCATCCTCTTCTTCCGACGACTCCCGATGAATGAAGGTTCCTTTAAATGATGTCATACAAGATGGCTTCCCTTGAATTATGATTGGCTGATAGGATTCTATCAGCCAATCGGAATTACGGTAGGAAAAATCCTATTGGCTGATGCAATCAGCCAATAGGATTGAACTTCAGTCCTATTGGCTGATCCAATCAGCCAATAGGATTGAGCTCGCATTCTATTGGCTGTTCCAATCAGCCAATAGAATGTGAGCTCAATCCTATTGGCTGATTGCATCAGCCAATAGGATTTTTCCCACCTTAATTCCGATTGGCTGATAGAATCCTATCATCCAATCGGAATTCAAGGGACGCCCTCTTGGATGACGTCATTTAAAGGAACCTTCATTCGTCGAGAGTCGTCGGAAGAAGAGGATGCCCCGCGTCGGCTGGCTTCAAGATGGACCCGATCCGCTCCGGATGGATGAAGATAGAAGATGCTGGCTGGATGAAGACTTTTGCCCGTCTGGATGTCCTCTTCTGCCCAGGATCGGATGAAGACTTCTGCCCCTCTGGAGGTCCACTTGTGCCCGGCTGGGTAAAGACATCTCAAGGTAGGGTGATCTTCAAGGGGTTAGTGTTAGCTTTTATTAAGGGGGGATTGGGTGGGTTTTAGAGTAGGGTTGAGTGTGTGGGTGGTGGGTTTTAATGTTGGGGGGGTATTGTTTTTTTTTACAGGTAAAAGAGCAGATTACTTTGGGGCAATGCCCCGCAAAAGGCCCTTTTAAGGGCTATTTGTAATTTAGTATAGGGTAGGTAATTTTATTATTTTGGGGGGGCTTTTTATTTTATTAGGGGGATTAGATTAGGTGTAATTAGTTTAAAATTCTTGTAATTATTTTTTTATTTAGTGTTTTTTTCTTGTAATTTAGTTTATTTAATTTAATTGTAATTAATTGTAGTTAATTTAGGGAATTAATTTAATTATAGTGTAGTGTTAGGTGTAATTGTAACTTAGGTTAGGTTTTATTTTACAGGTAAATTTGTATTTATTTTAGCTAGGTAGTTATTAAATAGTTCATAACTATTTAATAACTATTGTACCTAGTTAAAATAGATATAAACTTGCCTGTAAAATAAAAATAAATCCTAAGCTAGCTACAATGTAACTATTAGTTATATTGTAGCTAGCTTAGGGTTTATTTTACAGGTAAGTATTTAGTTTTAAATAGGAATAATTTAGTTAATTGTAGTTATTTTATTTAGTTTTATTTAATTTATATTTAAGTTAGGGGGTGTTAGGGTTAGGTTTAGACTTAGGTTTAGGGGTTAATAAATTTAGTATAGTGTCGGCGACGTTGTGGGCGGCAGATTATTGGTTAATAAATGTAGGTAGGTGGCGGCGATGTTAGGGACGGCAGATTAGGGGTTAATAAAATTATACTAGTGTTTGTGAGGCGGGAGTGCAGCGGTTTAGGGGTAATACATTTATTTAAGTGGCGGCGTTGTCCGGTCGGCAGATTAGGGGTTTAAAACTTTAGTTAAGTGTTTGCAATGTGGGGGGGGGGGCTCGGATTAGGGGTTAATAGGTAGTTTATGGGTGTTAGTGTACTTTATAGCACTTTAGTTAAGAGTTTTATGTTACGGCATTAGCCCATAAAACTCTTAACTACTGACTTTTAAATGCGTCAATTGATTATTTAAACTTCCTTATCTTCTTTTTATAAGTCCCTTACTTCTCACACTCTCATGATTATTTCCTGCTTATTCTCCCTTATATTCAGCATTGAGGAGTTAACCAAATGTATTTCTGACCCAATGTAAAAACATTTATCTCCATTAAAATGTTTGTTACCACCAGTTTCCAAATGTTACCAACTAAATGGAAAATAGGTCTGAGTTGGCACTGCTCCCCCTATCTTTACCCAGCACCTTCTATCTCATTGAGGAGTCCACTCCAATCTCACACCATCCACATTTGTGGAACTCTCCCCTAGAGGCCCGTCAACTTACCAGCCATAACCACTAAGACTGCTCTTTATCTCCGCTAGTGCAAACAAGTCAACCATTTCAACAGAACAAAGACTCCACTCAGAGACTCCTAGGAATGATTTAATCAGTATAATGAATGCACCTCACTCAGACTTAATGGGGAACTGACTGACTACAAAAACTTTTTTTTTTTGTTTTTTTTATTTGCCTTCAACATAGTTACTCAACTGCACAACAATGTAAATAAACACTTGGGTAGAATGGGAGAGGTGCAGGAATTAGGTTGAAGAGGTACATTTTTTCTTCCCTTAAAGGGACATTAAAAACTTTGAGATTGTAATATAAATGGTATATATATATATATATATATATATATATATATATATATATATATATATATATATATGTCTGCAATATACGGTCATTATTTATTTTGTCCCCTTTTCCTGTAATTCCATTCTGAAATTGTGAGCTTTTCAGTTCCTGTTAGAAATGGAAGTGCAGAACACTGTTACATTCCACACAGCCATTGGCTGCACACTCTAGTGACCTATATATAACTGTTCCTAATTGGCCACAGAAGGTGACCTAAGTTACAACATGGCAGCTTCCATTTTCTAATAGACACTAAAACTTTACACTTATTTTGTCAATATTTAAACAGCTAATGAAACTTTAAAAATACATCTACACATTATTTTTAGACTAATCTTTTCTTTTTTAGTGCATCATTCTATCTAGCATTTGTTTAGTGATTAATGTCCCTTTAAATTCCTTAACTCAGGGACTTCCCCTATTTGCAAAACACAACCTAGGCCCAGCCCTCCATAGGTTCTAGAAAAAAATTGAACCACTTGGAATGTTACATTCCTAGGCAGGTAATACACTAAACATTTTGTGAGCCATTTTTCTTTTCTCTACACCACTACTTATTTGTTTTACCTCTGTCCCACATCTTCCCTTCATCCCAAACTATCACATAAGCATTTATTCCATTTTTATCACTCTCAAAAACTATTTTCTCTCAGTAAATATATTAAAATAGCTGTTTATACCTTGCTTAGACATCAGCAAATTTGACATGCTCATAGATAAATAAAAGATAAAAGGGTCTTTTTTCGAAACATCAACATTTTGACATTACTGATAATTCCCCAGTAGTTCCTGTTTATGGATTAGCTCTGTAGAATTATATTTTTGCTCTCCGAGCAGTCGAGAATTGACAGAATTATTACAAGAAGTTGTAAATCTGTGAAGATAGACATAGGTTACAAATGTAATTGTCATTTTAATGTGACCTTTTCCTTTTCAAATGTAACAGTGGTGCGATTACATGAAAAGTCACCAAAGCCAACAGAGGCAATAGGTCTTTTTTATGTCTGAATTACTAATGCATAAATCCCTTTCTCGCTCAATCAACTGAATCACTGGTGGAGAAACTAAGGCTATCTATTGAGATAATGATGCATCTCAGTAATATGGGAGAGCATGCACCACAGCTACATAACTTCCATTAACTGATAGCATCTATCAAAGCAAGCAACCACATGCATACATTGTAGACTTAGGCAAATTGTTGTGTAACTGGTTCTTCTAACTCTCTGTTCAGCCACTGAACACTAGTCATTCCCAATCATCCAATAAATTCAGCAAGATGAAGCAATGTATTGAAAAATCTGTTCCCCAAAAGGATGATTTGAATTAATCATAAACAAGCTGATAACATCTACATCTTGCTGCTTACATTCTAAGAATATGTTAAGCAAATCTTTTAAAAAACATTGAACCTGGTCGGTATCAGAACAATTATATCCAGCAAAGGTCCTTCACCTTTAATTGACTTCAGCAAGTTAGATTTTAACATGTAGGGGCAGTGATTTATGTTATTGTGTGGATGATAATTGTAAATTGTGGTCTCATATTTTTATTATATATTATGTATAGCATATTAATTGGAAATATATTTGAATAAAAACAGTTAGTATAGCACACACATAGATAAAGCACAAATACATTATTGTAACCAATCCCCCCCCCCCTCCATTTCATCCATTACCACACAATAAATGCATTACCCCCCTTTATTAACTCTTTCTCTGGAAACCCTTAACTTTGTAACTACTAAAATACAACACTAGATTGGAAGTTCCCACAGGAATAGGGCCCTCAATTCCCCCTGTATTTGTTTGTAAAATGTTGTCTTTTATTGTATTGCTTCTCCATTGTACTTTTATCCTTATACCCATGGGCAGCGCTGCGGAATCTGTCGGCGCTTTATAAATAAAGAAGAATAATAATAATAATTCCTAATTTTGTGTGTATATATTTATTTATGTATATATGTACAGTATGTACGTAAGTATATATATATATATATATATATATATATATATATATATATATTGTGCAAGAAAAGGGGTATTGCATATCTGGAGCTACTGCAGTAGTTAACTAAGTAAGAAGAGGAGGTGAGTACATATAGTAGTGAGACAAGAATATAATAAATGTAGAGATAAGAAGCGTTAAAGGAATTGAGACAGGGTGAAGAGTTGAGAGAGGACTAAAGGGAAGGAGACACATGGAGAAAGGGAAGAGCACCAAGACATATAAATATTGCAATCAATTCTGTGTTACCCAGAGGGAGAGGGGCAGGAGTCTAACTAGAGAGCTGTGCAGTGTTGCCTCCCTAAAATTGGCTTCATTAGGAGAAGGGATTGTGATGCTGTCTTGATTAGAGGATAGTAGAGAGGTTAGTTGGGCTCAGAGCACAGGGATAGAGCAGATAGAATGCTAGAGAATGTTATTATATTGCCAGTGTGTGGAAGGAAATCAGACAGGTTATGTGGTGCCTGCTCCATTGGCCCTCCTTTTTGTAAGATATTGCAATCCATTAAAACTTTATACAATATAACAGGAAAACCTAGTTAAATGCATGAAAAAAAAATGAAACCATAATTTACTATTCAAGATATCCTTTTTTTAAGAGCATATCTAGATATGCTCAAGAGAGTCTGCATGTCTCAAGCACTATGTGGCAGGGGAATTTATAATAATTTTTATATTATGTTATAATGTTATACATTGTTGCAAACACTGCTATCATATAGTGCTCACCAGATATTATATTATCATTACCATATGATAATATTATCATTCGGCTAGATTACAAGTTTTGTGTTATGAGTGAAAAAGCAGCATTATAGCTCTTTTTCACTACCGCAGGTATTACGAGTCTTGTCAGAATATCCGTACAGCACACTTTTTTGGCCGTAACGCAATGTAACTACAGAAGATTTCAAAAAGTCATTTTTCAATGGGACTGCCATAGCGCCGGTATTACGAGTTTGCCTGGGAGGCCAAAAAGTGTGCGGTACAGCCAATACCGTCAAGATCCGTACCATAAACTGAAAGTCAGTAGTTATGGGTTTTACGCTACAAAGCTGTATCATAAAACTCATAATTAACTAAACTGCTAAAAATTACACTAACAGCCATAAACTACTTATTAAACCCTAAACCGCCGTACTCCCGCATCGTAAACACTAGTTAAATATTATTAACCCCTAATCTGCTGTCCCTAACATCGCCGCAACCTACATTACAGTTATTAACCCCTAATCTGTTGCCCCCAAAATCGCAGCCACTATACTAAAGTTATTAACTCCTAAACCTAACCCTAAGTCTAACTCTAACACCACTAACTTTAACATAATTAAAATAAATCAAAATAAAAATTACTATCATTAACTAAATAATTACCTATAAAATAAACCCTAAGCTAGCTACAATATAACTAATAGTTACCCCCCAAATAAAAGCCTATCTAAAAAACCAAAGCTCCCCATTGCCCTGAAAAGTGCATTTGGATGGGCATTGCCCTTAAAATGGCATTTAGCTCTTTTTCAGCCCAAACCCTAAGCTAAAAATAAAACCCACCCAATAAACCCTTAAAAAAAACTAACACTAACCCCCGAAGATCCACTTACAGTTTTTGAAGACCCGACATCCATCCTCAACGAAGTGGCAGAAGTCTTCAGCGAAGCCGGCAGAAGTCTTCATCCAAGCGGGCCAAAGTCTTCATCCAAGCCGGCAGAAGTCTTCATCCAGACGGCATCTTCTATCTTCATCCATCCAGCACGGAGCAGCTCCATCTTCAAGACATCCGGCGTGGAGCATACTCTTCTTCCGATGGCTAACGAAGAATGAAGGTTCCTTTAAGGGACGTCATCCAAGATGGCATCCCTTGAATTCCGATTGGCTGATAGAATTCTATCAGCCAATCAGAATTAAAGGTGAAAAAATCCTATTGGCTGATGTAATCAGCCAATAGGATTGAGCTCACATTCTATTGGCTGTTCCAATCAGCCAATAGAATGCAAGCTCAATCCTATTGGCTGATTGGTCAGCCAATAGGATTTTAGCTCAATCCTATTGGCTGATGGCATCAGCCAATTGGAATTTTTCACCTTTAATTCTGATTGGCTGATAGAATTCTATCAGCCAATCAGAATTCAAGGGACACCATCTTGGATGACATCCCTTAAAGGAACCTTCATTTTTCGTTAGCCATCGGAAGAAGACGACGCTCTGCGCCGGATGTCTTGAAGATGGAGCCGCTCCGCGCTGGATGGATGAAGATAGAAAATGACGTCTGGATGAAGACTTCTGCCAGCTTGGATTAAGACTTTGGCCCACTTGGATGAAGACTTCTGCCGGCTTCTCTTAGGACTTCTGCCACTTTGTTGAGGATGGATGTCGGGTCTTCAAAAACTGTAAGTGGATCTTCGGGGGTTAGTATTAGTTTTTTTTAAGGGTTTATTGGGTGGGTTTTATTTTGAGATTAGGGTTTGGGCTGAAAAAGAGCTAAATGCCCTTTTTAAGGGCAATGCCCATCCAAATGCTCTTTTCAGGGCAATGGGGAGCTTAGGTTTTTATTTGGAGGGTTTGGTTGTGTGGGTGGTGGGTTTTACTGTTGGGTGGTGTTTGTATTTTTTTTTTACAGGTAAAAGAGTTGATTTCTTTGGGGCAATGACCCGCAAAAGGCCCTTTTAAGGGCTATTGGTAATTTAGTTTAGGCTAGGGTTTTTTTTTATTTTGGGGGGGCTTTTTTATTTTGATAGGGCTATTAGATTAGGTGTAATTAGTTTAAATATTTGATCATTTCTTTTTTATTTTGTGTAATTTAGTGTTTGTTTTTATGTAATTTAGTTAATTGTATTTAATTAATGTAATTTATTTATTTGTAGTGAAAGGTTAGGTGTTAGTGTAAGACTGGTTAGGTTTTATTTTACAGGTAAATTTGTATTTATTTTAGCTAAGTAGCTAGAAAATAGTTAATAACTATTTACTAACTATTCTACTTAGTTAAAATAAATACAAACTTACCTGTGAAATAAAAATAAAACCTAAGATAGATACAGTGTAACTATTATTTATACTGTAGCTAGCTTAGGGTTTATTTTAAAGGTAAGTATTTAGTTTTAAATAGGAATTTATTTAGTTAATGATAGTAATTTGTATTTAGATTTATTTTAATTATATTTAAGTTAGGGGTGTTAGGGTTAGACTTAGGGTTAGGGGTTAATAACTTTAGTATAAAGGCGCTGATGTTGGGGGGGCAGATTAGGGGTTAATAAGAGTAGGTAGGTGGCGGCAAAATTGGGGGCAGCAAATTAGGGGTTAATAAGTGTAGGTAGGTTGCGGCAACATTGGGGGCGGCAGATTAGGGGCTAATAAATATAATGTAGGTATCGGTGATGTCGGGGGCAGGAGATTAGGGGTTAATACATATAATGGCCGCTATCCCATATACGGCGCAGGTTTCAGCGCAAGCGTGGAAACCTGCTTTGCCCGTAATTTCCCCTTGCACATCGGGGTATTACATATACTGTGCCATTAGATGCTAAACTGGCGTAAGTAGGACAAACTGGCGTTCTTCCGAAAAGTGCGCAAATACACATTTTAGTCATCGCAAGTAACTTACACCAGTATTTTGTCCACGTAAAGTCTCAATAAAGAGTAGTTTTATGCAAATTAGGCTAACACTCTTAAAAATTAACCGCAACTTCATCTAAAAATGCGACACGTTATTACGCTATTCAAAATTCATATATAAACCCATGCGCATCTGCCATTTTCTTCAGTGTGTTTGGATGTTTTGTTGAGCTACAGCACACTACAGTGGAGTGGAGGATTAGTCAGAGTAGAGAGATAGGCGCAAACAGAGGAGTTAGTTAGGTCGCATTGTTGGTTGATTAAGCTTGTACACTTACACATATTTTTACATATTGCACACATATTGCATACATAGATATACAAAATACACAACACTTTTTTTTCTAGCACCTCACACATTTTATTTCAATTTTACAGTGTGATAGGCTGATTTTTTGGTTATGATTGTGTGTGATTAAACTGGAAGTGAGAGTGAGTGTGTAAGTTTGTGTAGTGTGAGGATGGCAGGGAGAGGTAGGGCGGAGGGGAGGAGGGGAGAGGAGTGGCAGGGAGAGGGGTATTGTACAGTACAGGAGGAGCAGTGGGGTTCCCGTAAGGGAGTAAGTGGAGTAGGGAGAGGGAGAGCTAGAAGGGATGATGGGAGGGGAGATGCCCAAGAGACCAGGCACATCTAGAAGAGGGACAGAGGGTGCACATGGCGACAGAAGGGGGGATGAGGGAGAGGATAGGGAGGAACCCACACCAGGGACATCACAGGGAGCAAGCCAGGTGTCCAGGGGGGATGAGAGGATGAGATGTCGAAAATTCTCATTTGATGAAAATGTTGCCCTAGTCCAGGCCATCATGGACAATTACAGTGCCCTCTTTAGGGAGGAGAAGGGCAAAGGCAGTGCCAAAAGGCGTAAAACAGCATGGTTGGCGTAGAGGATGCTGTCAACAGTGTGACCCCACAGAGGAGGATGTTGAGGGCCTTAAAAAGCGGTGGAATGACTGCAAAGGCGGGTGAAAGAAAAGATGGGGCAGGAAGCTATGCACCAGAGGGGAACAGGTGGTGGTCCACCCCTGGACATAGAATATAACCCCTGGCAGGAGATGATATGCAGGACCCTGAGTATGACAGCAGTCCGTTTACTTCCAGGGACTCGTGACTCAGGGGCTGCAACCACAGCACATCATGCTGGGGAGTAACATCCCACACACCAGTATTATATGTATTTGAGAAATAACATCCTTTAATGTCACACATTCATGTACACAATGTGGAGCATGGTATTTGACCTACTAACAAAAACATATACAATTATATTTGACATTAATGCTACTTAACAGAATGCAATTCATGATATGAGGTGGAATAGTGCAATACTAACATGTCTCAAAGTAACACAGGCCACAAGCCACATGTAGAGTTTTCAGTAAATGGACACTATAGCCATCACAATACTTTTAGCTCAAGAAAGCAGTTCTGTGCCTACATCAGGCTAAAGTAAATTGTGTGACCATAGTGTCACTTAAAGAACACATTTTTTCCATCATTGACATGTACACATAACTATTGTATGAAACACATACCTGTATACTGCGCATATTAAAATCGCTCATATCACAAACCACAATGTGCACAGGCATGTTATAGAGTTTGACATGAGAATCAGTAGAGGCCCTAGCATGTATCAATGTACATTGTATGCCCACATGGACATATATATGACTGTACTAATCCCTCTCATCATTTGACTCCTTCACAGAACCTCCTGTCATGAGGATGCAAACAGGCATGCCGCCACCTCCAACACCACCACCAGTCACAGGCATGCAGCCACCACCACCAGTCTTCAGACAACCACATGAACAGTATGCTCCCAGGCATGAGCAGGGTTGGATGTCTTCAGTTGAGGACCCGGAAGTGATGCCACCACCATTGACATATGACCCCTGGCAAGATTCCTGGCTAGAGGAATATTCTTCTTTTGCCTTTGAGGGGGAGCCAAGACAGCCACAAAGGGTCCATGTATTTACCCCACACACACACACACACAATCTCAGAGCAGTCATGGCTTTTACACACAGAGTATTTCACAAGAAGTGCCAACTGGACAGGCTGAGTGGTCACACACTGGTCATCAGTGGGACTATCAATCCACCCTGAGAGCTCCACCATCCTCTTCACTTTGGAGAGCTCCATAATCCTCATCACTTGGGAGAGCTCCACCAACCTCATCACTTGGGAGAGCTCCACCATCTGCAGATGTAAATATAGCTGAATGTACTCAAGCACCAGCAGATGGAGCTGAAAATGTCCCACAAGCACCAGCAGATGCAGCTGAAAATGTCCCACAAGCACCTGCAGATGCAGCTGAAAATGTCCCACAAGCACCAGCAGATGCCTCTGAAACTGTCCAACAAAAATCAGCAGATGCAGCTGAACCTGCACCTCAAGCACCTAGAAGCCTTGCTGCTCAAGAGCCTGTGGATGCATTGTATTCTCCCCTGGGTGAGGAATACATTGCACTTCAGAGGAGGCTCATAACAAGCTCCAGGAGCAGACAAAGAGGCCAAGAGAGGTTCTTCAAGAGCCAAGAGAGGTTCTTCAGGAGCTAAGAGAGGTTCTTCAGGAACCAAGAGAGGTTACACAAATGTAGCATAGAGCTGCAGAGGGACATGACAGCATCATTAAGTGGACGTGTTCAAAACCAGTCACAGATGATGTGAATTCTGTCTGATATGCAGATGCAGATGGACAATAGATGGCGGGAACAAAATCAACTCTTGGGTGTGTTGGTTGAGAACTTTACACACCAGCAGGACACTGCCTCCAGCCTATCATCTGTGGCCAGCACACCAGCAGAAACATCTGAATCTTCTCAAACCCGGAGAACAAGGAAATCCACTACAGTCACCTCAGCCCCCTCATCCAAGAAGCCTAAAAAGAAATAAATATTATTATAGTTCACCATAAATCTTGTCCTCTGTTATTTACCATATAATTGTCATCCACATCCATGTGAGGTGTGTTTTAGTACACTAATATTGTTAAAACATATAATAAGGCCTGTGTGGAAATGGACCAAAAAAGGTAATATTATCATGTTTATGACATATTCATGTTCTATAAAGCACATCACATAGTTGTGTATGAAGAGTACATATAGTAATATTCACTTCTAAGATGTAAATCAAGGTTTCTCACATATGACCCCTGGCAAGATTCCTGGCTAGAGGAATATTCTTCTTTTGCCTTTGAGGGGGAGCCAAGACAGCCACAAAGGGTCCATGTATTTACCCCACACACACACACACACAATCTCAGAGCAGTCATGGCTTTTACACACAGAGTATTTCACAAGAAGTGCCAACTGGACAGGCTGAGTGGTCACACACTGGTAATCAGTGGGACTATCAATCCACCCTGAGAGCTCCACCATCCTCTTCACTTGGGAGAGCTCCATAATCCTCATCACTTGGGAGAGCTCCACCAACCTCATCACTTGGGAGAGCTCCACCATCTGCAGATGTAAATATAGCTGAATGTACTCAAGCACCAGCAGATGCAGCTGAAAATGTCCCACAAGCACCAGCAGATGCAGCTGAAAATGTCCCACAAGCACCTGCAGATGCAGCTGAAAATGTCCCACAAGCACCAGCAGATGCAGCTGAAACTGTCCAACAAAAATCAGCAGATGCAGCTGAACCTGCACCTCAAGCACCTAGAAGCCTTGCTGCTCAAACGCCTGTGGATGCATTGTATTCTCCCCTGGGTGAGGAATACATTGCACTTCAGAGGAGGCTCATAACAAGCTCCAGGAGCAGACAAAGAGGCCAAGAGAGGTTCTTCAAGAGCCAAGAGAGGTTCTTCAGGAGCTAAGAGAGGTTCTTCAGGAACCAAGAGAGGTTGCACAAATGTAGCATAGAGCTGCAGAGGGACATGACAGCATCATTAAGTGGACGTGTTCAAAACCAGTCACAGATGATGTGAATTCTGTCTGATATGCAGATGCAGATGGACAATAGATGGCGGGAACAAAATCAACTCTTGGGTGTGTTGGTTGAGAACTTTACACACCAGCAGGACACTGCCTCCAGCCTATCATCTGTGGCCAGCACACCAGCAGAAACATCTGAATCTTCTCAAACCCGGAGAACAAGGAAATCCACTACAGTCACCTCAGCCCCCTCATCCAAGAAGCCTAAAAAGAAATAAATATTATTATAGTTCACCATAAATCTTGTCCTCTGTTATTTACCATATAATTGTCATCCACATCCATGTGAGGTGTGTTTTAGTACACTAATATTGTTAAAACATATAATAAGGCCTGTGTGGAAATGGACCAAAAAAGGTAATATTATCATGTTTATGACATATTCATGTTCTATAAAGCACATCACATAGTTGTGTATGAAGAGTACATATAGTAATATTCACTTCTAAGATGTAAATCAAGGTTTCTCACATCCAATATAAATTGCCACGTGGGTATATATATATATATATATATATATATATATAAATAATAATGTATTTACAGAAGGTGTGAACATAAGGTATAAACATCCATTTTCATTCTTCTTAATGATAGTCAATAAATCATAGTGACCTAAACATGAATTAAACAAATTAGATATTTTCAGTAATTAGGGTGGTTAAGGGAAGGGGGTGGAATGTAGTAGTTTCACTTACATGCAGTGGAAATACGCAGTATGTAATTCTATGACCAGCTGCAGCAACAACAGCATCAGGGGCAGCAGCACCATGACCAGGGACCTCAGCAGCAACTAGAGCATCAGCGGGTATATCATGAACAACAGGGGCTTGTAGGGCTTCCAGCACCCCTTGTGCCTCACGAGGCTGTCTATTTATGTAAAGCAGGGAAAACATGGTGGCTAATGAGGGTCTGCACTGGCAAGTGTTTTAAGGCTTCCGGGTGAGAGGTTGTGCTGTTTGTGATTGGTTTGACACACTTGCAGGGGCAGGACTAATAAATAGTAGGTAGGTGGCGGCAACATTGGGGGCGGCAGATTAGGGGCTAATAAATATAATGTAGGTGTCGGTGATGTCGGGGGCAGGAGATTAGGGGTTAATACATATAATGGCCTCTATCCCATATACGGCGCAGGTTTCCGCGCAAGCATGGAAACCTGCTTCGCCCGTAATTTCCCCTCGCACATCGGGGTATTACATATACTGTGCCATTAGATGCTAAACTGGCGTAAGTAGGACAAACTGGCGTTCTTCTGAAAAGTGCGCAAATACACATTTTAGTCATCGCAAGTAACTTACGCCAGTATTTTGTCCACGTAAAGTCTCAATAAAGAGTAGTTTTATGCAAATTAGGCTAACACTCGTAAAAATTAACCGCAACTTCATCTAAAAATGCGACACGTTATTACGCTATTCAAAATTCATATATAAACCCATGCGCATCCGCCATTTTCTTCAGTGTGTTTGGATGTTTTGTTGAGCTACAGCACACTACAGTGGAGTGGAGGATTAGTCAGAGTAGAGAGATAGGCGCAAACAGAGGAGTTAGTTAGGTCGCATTGTTGGTTGATTAAGCTTGTACACTTACACATATTTTTACATATTGCACACATATTGCATACATACATATACAAAATACACAACACTTTTTTTTCTAACACCTCACACATTTTATTTCAATTTTACAGTGTGATAGGCTGAGTGTTTGGTTGTGATTGTGTGTGATTGAACTGGGAGTGAGAGTGAGTGTGTGAGTTTGTGTAGTGTGAGGATGGCAGGGAGAGGTAGGGCGGAGGGGAGGAGGGGAGAGGAGTGGCAGGGAGAGGAGTATTGTACAGGACAGGAGGAGCAGTGGGGCCCCGTCAGGAAATAAGTGGAGTGGGGAGAGGGAGAGCTAGAAGGGATGATGGGAGGGGAGATGCCCGAGAGCCCCAGAGACCAGGCACATCTAGAAGAGGGACAGAGGGTGCACATGGGGACAGAAGGGGGGGAGGAGGGAGAGGATAGGGAGGAACCCACACCAGGGACATCACAGGGAGCAAGCCAGGTGTCCAGGGAGGATGAGAGGATGAGATGTCCAAACTTCTTATTTGATGAAAATGTTGTCCTAGTCTAGGCCATCATGGACAATTACAGTGCCCTCTTTGGGCAGGAGAAGGGCAAAGGCAGTGCCAAAAGGCGTAAAACAGCATGGTTGGCGTAGAGGATGCCGTCAACAGTGTGGCCGCACAGAGGAGGACTGTTGAGGGCCTTAAAAAGCGGTGGAATGATTGCAAGAGGCGGGTGAAAGAATAGATGGGGCAGGAAGCTATGCACCAGAGGGGAACAGGCGGTGGACCCCTGGACATAGAATATAACACCTGGCAGGAGATGATACGCAGGTCCCTGACTATGACAGCAGTCCTTGGACTTCCAGGGACTCGTGACTCAGGGGGGGCTGCAACCACAGCACATCATGCTGGTGAGTAACATCCCACACACCAGTATTATATGTATTTGAGAAATAACATCCTTTAATGTCACACATTCATGTACACAATGAGGAGCATGGTATTTGGCCTACTAACAAAAACATCTACAATTATATTTGACATTAATGCTACTTAACAGAATGCAATTCATGATATGAGGTGGAATAGTGCAATACTAACATGTCTCAGAGTAACACAGGCCACAAGCCACATGTAGAGTTTTCAGTAAATGGACACTATAGCCATCACAATACTTTTAGCTCAAGAAACCATTTCTGTGCCTACATCAGGCTAAAGTAAATTGTGTGACCATAGTGTCACTTAAAGAACAACATTTTTCCATCATTGACATGTACACATAACTATTGTATGAAACACATACCTGTATACCGCGCATATTAAAATCGCTCATATCACAAATCACAATGTGCACATGCATGTTATAGAGTTTGACATGAGAATCAGTATAGGCCCTAGCATGTATCAATGTACATTGTATGCCCACATGGACATATATATGACTGTACTAATCCCTCTCATCATTTGACTCCTTCACAGAACCTCCTGTCATGAGGATGCAAACAGGCATGCCGCCACCTCTACCACCACCACCAGTCACAGGCATGCAGCCACCACCACCAGTCTTCAAACAACCACATGAACAGTATGCTCCCAGGCATGAGCAGGGTTGGATGTCTTCAGTTGAGGACCCGGAAGTGATGCCACCACCATTGACATATTAACCCTGGCAAGATTCCTGGCCAGAGGAATATTCTTCTTTTGCCTTTGAGGGGGAGCCAAGACAGCCACAAAGGGTCCATGTATTTACATCACACACACACACACACACACACAATCTCAGAGCAGTCATGGATTTTACACACAGAGTATGTCACAAGAAGTGCCAACTGGACAGGCTGAGTGGTCACACACTGGTCATCAGTGGGACTATCAATCCACCCTGAGAGCTCCACCATCCTCTTCACTTGGGAGAGCTCCATAATCCTCATCACTTGGGAGAGCTCCACCATCCTCATCACTTGGGAGAGCTCCACCATCTGCACATATAAATATAGCTGAAAGTACTCAAGCCCCAGCAGATGCAGCTGAAAATGTCCCACAAGCAACAGCAGATGCAGCTGAAAATGTCCCACAAGCACCTGCAGATGCAGCTGAAAATGTCCCACAAGCACCAGCAGATGCCTCTGAAACTGTCCAACAAGAACCAGCAGATGCAGCTGAACCTGCACCTCAAGCACCTAGAAGCCTTGCTGCTCAAGAGCCTGTGGATGCATTTTATTCTCCCCTGGGTGAGGAATACATTGCACTCCAGAGGAGGCTCATAACAAGCTTCGGGAGCAGACAAAGAGGCCAAGAGAGGTTCTACAGGAGCTAAGAGAGGTTCTTCAGGAGCTAAGAGAGGTTCTTCAGGAACCAAAAGAGGTTGCACAAATGTAGCATAGAGCTGCAGAGGGACATGGCAGCATCATTAAGTTGACGTGTTCAAAACCAGTCACAGATTATGTGAATTCTGTCTGATATGCAGATGCAGATGGACAATAGATGGCGGGAACAAAATCAACTTTTGGGTGTGTTGGTTGAGCACTTTACACTCCAGCAGGACACTGCCTCCAGCCTATCATCTGTGGCCAGCACACCAGCAGAAACATCTGAATCTTCTCAAACCCGGAGAACAAGGAAATCCACTACAGTCACCTCAGCCCCCTCATCCAAGAAGCCTAAAAAGAAATAAATATTATTATAGTTCACCATAAATCTTGTCCTCTGTTATTTACCATATAATTGTCATCCACATCCATGTGAGGTGTGTTTTAGTACACTAATATTGTTAAAACATATAATAAGGCCTGTGTGGAAATGGGCCAAAAAAAGGTAATATTATCATGTTTATGACATATTCATGTTCTATAATGCACAACACATAGTTGTGTATGAAGGGTACATATAGTAATATTCACTTCCAAGATGTAAATCAAGGTTTCTCACATCCAATATAAATTGCCACGTGGGTATATATACATATATATATAAATAATAATGTATTTACAGAAGGTGTGAACATAAGGTATAAACATCCATTTTCATTCTTCTTAATGATAGTCAATAAATCATAGTGACCTAAACATGAATTAAACAAATGAGATATTTTCAGTAATTAGGGTGGTTAAGGGAAGGGGGGTGGGATGAAGTAGTTTCACTTACATGCAGTGGAAATACGCAGTATGTAATTCTATGACCAGCTGCAGCAACAACAGCATCAGGGGCAGCACCAGGGACAGCAGCACCATGACCAGGGACCTCAGCAGCAACTAGAGTATCAGCGGGTATATCATGAACAACAGGGGCTTGTAGGGCTTCCAGCACCCCTTGTGCCCCACAAGGCTGTCTATCTATGTAAAGCAGGGGAAACATGGTGGTTAATGAGGGTGTGCACTGGCAAGTGTTTTAAGGCTTCCGGGTGAGAGGTTGTGCTGTTTGTGATTGGGTTGACACACTTGCAGGGGCAGGACTAATAAATGCTTAGAAGAGGTTTAACTGTTTGAGATCAAGCGGCTGATATGTATGTGATTGAGCATGCGTTTGTTAGGCCTTAAGAGAGTTACGTTGGTTTTTAAGTCAGTGCAAGGGTTGCTGCACCTGCAATTTGTGGCGAGATAAGAATGGAGTAGATTTTTTGAATTCTGCGCATAAGTCCTTACGCTGTATATTGGATACCAAATTGCGCGTCTTTTCTATGTCAGTCTATGGGTAAAAAAAATACAGGCAAAGGGTGAAATATACGCCCGTAACTTGTATTCTACGCCGTATGTGTAATACCAAAATTGTGTAAAATCTGGCATCACCGGCTTTTGCGAGCAACACTCTATATGTAATGGAGGCCAATGTAGGTGTCGGCGATGTCGGAGACAGCAGATTAGGGGTGTTTAGACTCGGGGTTTATGTTAGGGTGTTAGGTGTAAACATAACTTTTCTTTCCCCATAGGAATCAATGGAGCTGTGCTACGGAGCTTTACGCTCCTTTATTGCAGTTGTTAGGCTTTTTTTCAGCCGGCTCTCCCCATTGATGTCTATGGGGAAATCGTGCACGAGCATGTAAAACCAGTTTAAAGCAGCGCTGGTATTGGAGTGTGGTATGGAGCTCAATTTTGCTCAAAGCTCACATATTGCCTGCTAACGCTGGGTTTTTGCAAACCTGTAATAGCAGCGCTATAGGGAGGTGAGAAGTGACAATAACTTGCAAGTTAGCACCGAGCCGCTCATAACGCAAAACTCGCAATCTAGCGGATTGTTATTTTTATAAATCATGCCCAGCATGCACATATAGAATTTGTGGGATTGTTTTGAAGCCATTAAATGGTGTGTGGAGCCTACTGTGCTGGGATATATTTTGGAGTAGGAAATAGATATACAGCATTATACAGTTATATTGATCTATTTAATGTATTTACCAGATGCAGAATAGTGTGTTAAAAGTGTTCTGACAGTGACCGGAAGGAAATGATGGGTTAAAGATAAATAGTGCAATGATGAAATCTTCACTACTCACTGTGTTATCTAATATTTTGCTAGATTACGAGTTTTGCATTATGGTGCGGTATATCCGGCTATATCACTGAAAAATTGGCCATTGCGCGCGGAATGGCAGGTAACACATATTACGAGTCGGGGTGGTATAGCTATACTGCAATCATTTTAGCATGTAATGCAACGTCCATTCCGCACTCAAAAAATTATGTTTAAATGCAGGATTTTCCATTGCACCGTAATACAGGTTGTGCGGTCCGACTAAAATGCTTGTGTTATAGCCTTTACCGCTGTGAGCCATTCCACGATCTGAGACCAGTGGTTATGGATTTTGTGAAACAAAACTGTTTCACAAAGCTCATAACTAAAATCTTACAAAGTACACTAACACCCATAAACTACCTATTAACCCCTAAACCACCACCCTCCCACATCAAACACTAAATAAACCTATTAACCCCTACACCGCCGGTCCCCCACTTTGCAAAACACTAGATTAAACTATTAACCCCTAAACCTAACCCTCCCCTTACTTAATTTATTTTTATTTTTATTTTTTTATTGAAGTTTACAACACATACAGAAGAAAAACTCATGAACATCAGGTAACATTATACCAAATATTACAATGTGTGGGTTCTTAACAAAATAAGGTTAGAGTAATAAAAATGGTATATCATAGCGTGAAGTTATAACCTCTTTTTACATAAGAAATTTTTAGGGCTGAAAATGATTTCCATATATTAAGCACGCAAAAGCAAAAGTCACCATTAGGCAAAGAATGTCATAATGCTGTCATGAATTTACAATGATAAAAGCTAATGGATATGGTATATACTGTTTGTAGGTGAAAACGTGTTAAATGCGCATGTGTATATCTGGGTGGTAATAGAAAGGACTAGTGAATATAATACAATGTAACATCTGAGGGAAGTGCACCGAATATGACAATAAAATAAGAGCAAAAATGTAGTAGGAAGGGTGTAGGAGAAAAAAAAAGGGGGGGGGGAAGTAGGGGGAGGAGATAAGGAAAGGAAGAAAAGATAAGAGGCTGAAAGATCAAGGAGTCCGTTGGGCCCTTCTTCAATGTTAGGCTCAGGGGAGTTTAATTCTCCTCCACAGTTCCCAAGCTTGGCAATGCAAGGAAACCTTATTGTTTGCAGTAAAGATAGGACTTTCCATTACTTCCAGGTAGTCCATGGTTTTGATGATATCATGCCAACTGGAGGCACTGACTTGTTTCCACAGACGGGCGATAGCAAGTTTAACAGCTGTCAATAGGTAAATGCTGAGGAGGCCCACAGAAGAAAGAGGAAGCCCGACGTCCAAATGGAATAACAATTTCTGGGGGCCCAACCAGAGGGCCGGGTCCACATCAGTGCACCAGTGAGAGAGCATAGCCCATAAGGGCTGTAAAGTAGGGCATTCCCACCATATGTGTGCCGGTGAGCCTATTTGACCGCATCTTCTCCAACAAAGTGGAGAGTTTATGTGGGATATTTTAAACAGTCTTAGTGGAGTCATGTGCCATTGCATACATATCTTGAGGTACAGTTCAAGCAGTGTAACACTATGAAGAGCTTGTTTAGTTGCTAACATAGCTCTTGACCATTCTTCTTGAGTAGATTGGAACTGCAGATCCCTTTCCCAAGCAATTATGTAGGCCGATTTAAAATAAGTGGAAGGGTTAAGAATATCTTGATACAATATTGACAAAGCTTTAGGGATTTTTTTGGCTGTTCCCATCCTGTAGAAGCTCACAGGGGAAGGGTTGTGAATCCCCAAAAGTGTAGAAGGCTTTTCAATCTCCAAAACTCAAACTGTAATAGCTGGGAGGTCTGGAATGTGGAGCGGAAGTATGCAATGGTCATCAGGTGACCGTTAGGGAATAGGTCTTGTATGCTAATAATTCCATGAGAGAGCCATATCGAAGGGTGCAAATCTTGAAGGGCACAGAGTAAGCCTGAAAGCGTGTGAATCGGGGCTATTTGGGGGAGGGAGGGAATTTTATCCCAAAACTTTAAGGCTGAGAGAACAATGAAGTTTTGAATATCAAGAAAAGCCCTGATGTGCTTAGGGATCCATAATAAGTCTGAAAGTGTAAGTGGGTTTGGTAAGGTAGCTTGTTCTAAAATCCACCATTTATAATCAGAAATTTCAGAGTTCCATGGGAGAATATGGGCCAATCTAGAGGCTTCATTATAGTATGCCAGGTTAGGGGAGACAGCACCCCCACTTAGCAATGGCTGTTGCAAAATTCTAGTAGCCACTCTCGGGTGTTTGCCCTTCCAAATAAATTTGTTACAAAGGAGTTGGTATTTCCCAATAAGAGATTTAGGAATAGGAATCGGTAAGGTTCGGAAAAGATAAGTGAGCTTGGGGAGGAGAGTCATTTTGAAGGCTGCAACTCTACAACACCCCCCTAACGTTAAATTAAAAGTTACAATATAACTATCTTAAAATAAATATACTTACCTGTGAAATAAAAAACATCCTAAGATTAAACTATAAATTACCCTAAAAAAGTAGTATATTCCTTGGTGTTTAGCTTAAAAATGACACCAGAGCTGAGTAAAAAAGAAAACTTTATTGTAAATCCATAAGATAGACAAGTGCTCCTTATAAAAGTTAAAAAATGGGAATAAAAGTTTGACCGGTTTCGGTCTCTGGGACCGTAGTCATAAACTTAAAAGCTACCTGCTGTGCAGGACATTTAAATGGAATGGTATCTTCCTATTGGAGGATCCAAACCTCACATTTTCGTTAACTATTTGTTACTCAGTGCAATCAGAAAGACACATCAAATTAAAGCAGTGCATCACATCACATATTCCTTGTGAAAACCTAATAAAAAGTATGTTCTGTTATTTTGTAGCATTCATCTTGCATATGAATAATTATTACCATGTATACACATAAATGCACATTTATAAGAAATATACCAAAAATATTAAACCCAACACTAGATAAAAAAAATGGCTATTTATATCTATTATAGTATATCTGAAATTGGTAGTTAATAGACTATACCAATTAGCTTGTTTACCTATTTGTATCCCAACATTGATTAAATATTCACCTAATGTTGAGTACCAGACAAAGATAAAAAGTGTAATAAACTACTTAATCATGAACTATTTTAGGGAAGCAATCTAGGGGAAAATTATTCAGGTGTGCAAGTCTTAAAATTACTAACAAAGATCATAGTGTTATAACTAGCCATATGATACATTGGACATTAGGACTAATGATTTCCCCTATTCCAATAGTTTATAATGTTGAACTCAGAGTTGAATCCAACAGGCAGCAGGCTACCCAATTTGTGTATCCAGTAGATTTCCTGGCATGCCAAAATCTGGAATTGATCACCCCCCCCTAGGGGTTTTTTGGATCAATTCAATAGCCTGCCACCTGAAGGAGCCAACTTCGCCATTATGAACCTCCAAAAAATGACTTGACAAGGCAGAAACTGCTCTTTCCTTGCTGATATGAGCCAGATGTTCTTTTATCCTTGCTCCCACCTCTCTCGTGGTTCTGCCAACATATTGTCTATTACAAGAGACACATTCAACCAGGTAGACCACGTATTTGCTCTTACACATAATGCAGACTCTTGTTTCACATGTTTCTCCAGTAGTTGCAGAAACAAAATTCCTAGAGACATGGATACATTCACAGGACCTACAGGAACGTTTACCACATCTGTAGGTACCCTTGAAATGTAACCATGAACTCTCTCTCTGTTTGGTTCTAAGAAGACTTGGAGAAAGAATGTTGTCCAATGTCATATTGCGTTTATAGACAAATTGGCAACCTTCACTTATGGTACTCCTCAATTGTCTATCCCCTCTAAGGATAGACAAGTTCTTCCGTATGACATTACAGACTTGGTAGTACTGGTTAGAGTATGCCGTCACAAACAGAGGCTTCTGATGGGTACCCTGTTTATCAGTGAGACTTTCTCTTTTTCTTGGTATCAGTAGATTACTCCTATCAATTGTTTCTACTTCTCTGAAAGCTCTATCAACTACTTTCCCTGGGTAGTGTCTAGCTCTTAGTCTGATATTTAGTTTCTCACTCTCTCTCCTGAAATCCTCATCAAGGGTACAATTACGTTTCACACGTAAAAATTGTCCCTTAGCTATTCCTTTACAAACATGCCCAGGATGGTTACTTTGGGCATGTAAAATGGAATTTCCAGATATTGGTTTACGGAAGAGAGAGGAGACGACCCTTCTATTCAAGCGATCTGAGGTCAAAGTGACATCCAAATAATTGATACTTGTTCTGTGCCATTCGTAGGTGAACCTCAGCTCAACAGAATTGAGGTTCAAATACTCCACAAAATCTTTTGCCGGTATTGGACCTCCAGACCAAACTATAAGGATGTCATCAATGAATCTCATGTACCTAATGACATTTCGGGAATAAACGTTTCCACCTCCAAAGACGTGGATCCGCTCCCACCACCCCATGAAAATATTGGCATAGGATGGGACAAATTTTGCCCCCATCGCGGTTCCACGCCTCTGGAGATAGAAATCATTGGCAAACTTAAAAAAGTTATGCTTTAAAAGAAATTCAATGACCCTTAATATGTATTCTTGATGTTCATCAGTAAGGCTTGTATATCTCTTAAGATAGAATTTGACAGCCTCCAGCCCATACTCATGAGGTATGGAGGAATATAGGGAGACCACATCTATGGTCAACCAACTATAACCCTCCTCCCACACTATTTCCTCCATTATGGATAGAGTGTGGGTGGTATCTCTCAAATAACTGGGTAGTTTTTTTTACCAGAGGCTGTAAAAATTGGTCAACCCACCTAGATAGTGGTTCTGTCAAGGAGCCGATACCTGCCACTATAGGGCGACCCCTAACATCCTTGAGACTTTTGTGGACCTTCGGGAGATGGTGGAAGATGGGCATTACTGGATTTTCCACCATCAGACAATCATATGTTCTTCTATCTAAAATGCCCATCTCCAAACCATCATCCAGAAGGTCCCTGAGTAATGTTTGATAGTTCAAAGTTGGATCTTTATTTAGGGGAGTGTATGCCTCAGGATCTCTGAGTTGTCTGTGGGCCTCGCCCTCATACATACTCCTGTCCAGTACCACTACACTCCCCCCCTTATCCGACTGTCTTATCACTATACTCTCATTGTTTTGGAGTGTTGTTATGGCCTCTCTCTCTTTCCTTGTCAGATTCGAGGGACTTTTATGTTCCTGTTTGGACAATTCAGTCAAATCTTCTACCACTCTTTTGTGGAATACTTCCAGGCTCTTCCCTCTAACCTGAATAGGGTAGAAATTAGACCTGGAACTCATCCTCACAGTTTCAATTTAATAGTTATTTATGACCCCATTATCATAGGATAAATCCTCTAAGTCAGTCAAGGTACAGACATCCTGAAATGTCATATTGTCTTGATTCGTCAGACTTGCCTGTTGTTGTATTTCTGAGGCCCTAATATCAGTATTAGGAAAGAATTTTCTGAGTGTTAAGTCCCTCACTAGTCTATTCACATCTAAGATTGTCTGAAACAAATCAAAGTTCCGTGAGGGGACAAAACCCAGGCCATAATTTAACATTTTATTTTCAGCTGGTGTTAGTACATACGTTGAGAGATTAATTACAGAAGTCTCCTTTATTGGTATTTCTGCCTCAAAGTACTCCTGTTGCCCCTCACTGGGTAGCGATGATTGCTCGACTCTGGTGGGGGTAAATCTACAATCCCTCTCCCCCCCCCCCTGTGGTTGTCTGGGGGCCCAGTGAAAAACCTGAGTTTCAGGAGTATCTGCATTTTGGCTTTGTCGACTCCTGGTATCTACATGGTAATGAGATCTCCCTCGTCCCCAGCGTCTGCCCCTTTTGGGTACTGCCCCTTTACTCTGGTGATCTTTAAGAATACCTTTTATTGGTTGTGCCTCGACTGTACCACCTACATCTCTCATCCTGACTTGTGAAAGGCTGTTGTCCTCAGGTTCAGAGCTTGAATAATCATCTGCCTCAAAACTTGAGGCAAATCTATCCTCATCTGTTAGATCAGGCTCTGTGTCTGAGAACACCACCTTTTTTGTGGTTTCTGCCACATGTGTTCTCTGTCTCCAATTACCTTGTCTCTTATTTTTCTCTTTATTGTTAGTAATCTGATCATTCTGGCTCACACTCTGTCTATTAGACCATGCTCTCCCTCTCTCACATTTTCGCCAAATATAGACTACTCCCTTATTGTAATCCTTCTGGTCTCTAATAAACTTAGAGTGTTTTGTCTGAATGATCAGCTTCCTAGATTCAGACATGGTTTCCTTTAGGATATCATCATATTTAGGATAAATTTCATGCAGTTGATACTTATTCATTTCAACCTGTAAATCCAGAATCTTAATCTTTACATCATTTAACAGCATATCCTTATACTCTATTAGGAGTGTAATTAATTTGAGTGAACAGTCTGTAAGGGCTTGATTCCACTTGTCAATGAAGGTAGTGTCTTTAATATCATAAGTAGGAAATTTATTAATTCTCAAGCCACGTGGAATCATTTTCAAATTAAGATATTTGGATAAAATCCATTTGTCCCATTTTAATTTTTGTTCTTTGATTTTTAAATATTCCATGTCCATGAAAAAATCTCCAAGTTGGGTATTAGGTACATCTTGTTCAAAAACGTCTGCTAACTCCAATAAATCCAAATTGTCATCATCTGTGTCTTTAAGTGAATAAAAGGAATCAATACAAGCCATATCTGTCATGGGTAATAAAACAAACTAACAGCTCTGTGTCAAAAAAGCTAATGGAAATATTTAACTTAATTCGGCTATTAAACTTTACCCCAAAGTCCAGTACTAGATCGGATCCACAACAGGGAAATAACACTTTAAATGAAAAAAACAAAAAAATAGTGGACTAAAAGTTCTTAGACGAATCAGGTGGGTGCTGGGAGCTATAAACAGGGTTGTTACCTTTGCAACCAGCAGCTAGCAAATAGAGACCAAATGCAATCAGTTCCATACTCAAATACATAAAGCGCTGCAGACAGACATCAAGCGGTATGTAATAAACGTAATTTATCAAGTTTTGTACAGTTCAACGATAGCTGGCAGATGTAATAGGAGCTTATATATGTGTTTAACTTAGTTCACCTCTTTGAAACAATATCAGTACTCGCAAAGAGCTGTGTTAAACTTGAGCAGTGCATTCACAAATAAGCACATCGTTATTAGCTGCCAACAGCTATCAATATCGAGCCACAATATAGTTAAAATGTTGTCAAATACCGTACTTGGTCTCACCGCCACTGTTCCGGATCCTGGGCGTCCCTCTAGTGGGTAGCGCTGTGCGCAATTCCTCCTTCCAAGGAACGCAATACTTGCGTTCCGATGTAAGTGCCGTTGATCTCGGCTCCTCTCCTTGGAACTCTCGCGGTAACTGCAGCGCTGCTCTAGGAATTTGTGGGCCGTCTCTGCCGGTCTTTCAGTAGTATGAATAAAGGTCTCGTAGCTAGCTGCACAAACCCTGATGCTCCTCCCTCCAAGTTAGGGGTAAGAAATAAGCCAGCAATCCAATGTAAACCAGGGAATAAAAGGCAGAATGGAGTCCCAGTACTCCACGATGAAAAATCAAAAAAAGTAGTATATTCCTTGGTGTTTAGCTTAAAAATGACACCAGAGCTGAGTAAAAAAGAAAACTTTATTGTAAATCCATAAGATAGACGAGTGCTCCTTATAAAAGTTAAAAAATGGGAATAAAAGTTTGACCGGTTTCGGTCTCTGGGACCGTAGTCATAAACTTAAAAGCTACCTGCTGTGCAGGACATTTAAATGGAATGGTATCTTCCTATTGGAGGATCCAAACCTCCCATTTTCGTTAACTATTTGTTACTCAGTGCAATCAGAAAGACACATCAAATTAAAGCAGTGCATCACATCACATATTTCTTGTGCAAACCTAATACAAAGTATGGTCTGTTATTTTGTAGCATTCATCTTGCATATGAATAATTATTACCATGTATACACATAAATGCACATTTATAAGAAATATACCAAAAATATTAAACCCAACACTAGATAAAAAATGGCTATTTATATCTATTATAGTATATTTGAAATTGGTAGTTAATAGACTATACCAATTAGCTTGTTTACCTATTTGTATCCCAACATTGATTAAATATTCACCTAGGCCTAGATTTAGAGTTTTGTCGGTAACGACCCGCGTAGCTAACGCCGGCTTTTTTCTGGCCGCTCCATAAAAATAACTCTGGTATTGAGAGTCCACAGAAAGGCTGCGTTAGGCTCCAAAAAAGGAGCGTAGAGCATATTTAACGCAGCTTCAACTCTCGATACCAGAGTTGCTTATGCAAGCGGCCAGCCTAAAAAACGTGCTCGTGCACGATTCCCCCATAGACATCTAAAAAAGGTTGCTTCCCTTGTGGGAGCTGTACAACATGTAACAGCATGTGCAAAGGGGAGTCTTTCCAACACCCCCACAAGAACCAAAGGTTTAAAATAAACCATCGTCTTAGCTGTACCAGTACCTATGTGATCTACACGTTGTCTTGTCCGTGTTCACTCATTTACATTGGAAAAACAATAACTTCCTTCCGCGACAGGATGGCAAATCATCGCCATGCCATACGGGAAGCACTGAAAGATGGTGACTCGGACCAACCGGTGGCACGTCACTGTGCAAACTTCAAACACCCAGTGTCAAGCATTAGATCAATGTTGATCGATCATGTCCCACCAAATCCAAGGGGTGGCGACAGGGGTAAAAAATTACTCCAATGCGAGAGCAGGTGGATTCATAAGTTGGGAACTATGACCCCAAAAGGACTCAATACTACTTTGGATTTCAGCCCTTTCTATTAAAATTGATGTCTATGTCCACCTAGCTTGGGCTTGTGAAAGTTTCGCTGTTATGGTTACTACCATACTCCATGGGTTTGATGTATTTTCAAATCAATGAATAGTTTGCTCTGTATATATCTTTTAACATACATTGTTGCATATAATTCTCTGAAATAGAAGAAGTTTACATCACTGTTTATATACATCTTTCAGACTTGCATTTCAGTAGCATAACAGACTCTACATTTGTATTTATTTTTATTGGATAGATTTAATATCATGTGAGTTGTGCGATTTGCTAGTCTGATAAGATTGAATATTTCTTGAGCCCCCGCCATAGCCACATAACATGAGACACCT
Organism: Bombina bombina; assembly: GCF_027579735.1. Lineage (NCBI taxonomy): Eukaryota > Metazoa > Chordata > Amphibia > Anura > Bombinatoridae > Bombina > Bombina bombina. Next base: position 680,138,340 of record NC_069501.1, on the reverse strand, counting down.
AGAGCGGTTTTTATCCGCCAAGTTGACAGGTTTACACTGGTTGCCTAGAGCAACCGCTGCGCTTCATGAATACTGTTGATTCTGAACATGCGCAGACTGCCTCCTGGTGATCTCCTAATATCTGGCATATATACCGATGCAACGCTTGGGACGTTGTCATAACAACGCCGTGCTATGCGTCATCACGGTAGGCACGGCTAGCGTGCCAGCGTGACGTATGGACTAGCTAATTGGATGAACATGCGAATGGTATGGCGGCAAATTCGCAGTGGGGATAAGTTGTCTCCCTCTATTTAAGGGGGTTGTTTTAAATGTTTATTCACTGATCCGGGGTACTTGGGTGCACTCTGTCCTTGTACTTTTTGGTAAAACATTGACAAAGGCACAATGCAGTGCCGAAACGTTTGTTTTTTAAACTGAAATAATAAATTCTAAGTTTTATTACAAAGACCAGTGAGCTGCCTGCTTTTTGGAGAATATTGTTTTGATAGTAGCAGAGCACTGTGGCATTACTTCAGTAAGATTGTGCTATCCTACCTATGACTTTATATATATATATATATATATATATATATATATATATATATATATATATATATATATATACATAGTATATATAAGAGCCTCTGAAATGTATACTTAGATCAGGAGCTCCTGTAGTAAACATCCTTCCACAATGGTAGTCAGCTCCGCCCACCGTGATTTTATTATTTGTAACGCTTTGTTTATATATTTTTTTTCATTTAGTTAAAATGGTTCAGACTGCAACATAATTTTGCTATTTTTTAATTTGATTTCAATATCAAGTCATGATTTCTCTTCTGATCGGATTTAAAATGTCCATGTAAAAATTCTATCCAATCAGAATCGGGAATAAAATGGCAACTTTTTTGTTTCTTTATGGTTAATTATTTTTTAATTCATAATTATTAAATTGATTTATTCAACCAGTCATGAGTCAGATTGCTGGATAAATATAGCATTATGACCTCCTTTTTATGCATTGTCAGGGACAAGTTCAGTGTGAGACCTTCTTAAAGGGACATTGTACACTAGATTTTTTTTGCATAAATATTTTGTAGATGATCCATTGATATAGCCCATCTGATAGAGTTTTTATAAAAATATATAGTTTTGCTTATTTTTTAGAAACATTGCTGCTGATTTTTAGAATCCTAACCAAGCCCCACAATGTCAGATAGATACACACACGTTTGCAGACTCCTGCAGGCTCTTGTTTATGTTATATGTCATAAGGTATAAAATATTTCATGCTAAAAGTTCAGCATAGTTGTGCGGCTCAGCGGGCACCAAACTGGATAGCCCACACTGCTATTAGCTAAGAGGTGGAAACGATACCACTCAGCAAAATAGCATTCTGCCGTGGCTGCCTGAGGCGCTCAGTGCGGCGAACACTTCAAACAAATAAAGGAACTTTCAGCATGAAATATTTTATACTTCATGACTGAAAATCCCCTTTATTTGTTCCAATGGTAAATCCTAGTGTTTCACAAATGCTAGGATTTACTATCACTTTAAGATGTTACTTTGATTTTTAATCATATGAAAGACACAACAAAATACTAATGGTTAATATAGGTGCATGCATAATGGCAAAGGAGGTGAATAACACTATTTCAAAAATCACAAAAAAGAGAATGTGCAATTAGTTGCTTTATGAGATGTGAAATAACAAATTTAACTTTTAGTTTAATTTTCAAAATTGAAAGAATGCATTTATAATATCAAAGGACCTTGGCAAACATCACATTTCAAGATCTTAACATTTTATAAAGCATAATGCACAGTCATAAATCAGACAATCACTTTTATTTGAGATGGATTGTTCTTTTTCCAGGAGCATATGTATATTTGCAGGTTTTAAGTAACAACAGTATTATTTTCACTGACACTGAGGTGATCTTCACACTTTTAATGTAATATAATGTATATTATGAACTTTAGCTTCATTTTGTTTCAATTTATATTTATAATAAATGCATTTTCCACAGAATTTTGTATAGGATTTGCTTCAGAAATAAGTCACTATAAAATATTTGTAAGTTTTCATACAGTTATAATTTTTTTCATTGAAATATTTTATTACTTAAATAAAAAAATGCAGCTTACATTTGTAACTACATTTAATTGTATCTAGAAGCTGTTGAGTTCTCATCAATGCACACTTAGGGCACCATGTACTAAGCAGTCAATTTATCCAACATTGTAGACGCGGATAAACTTGCTTTAATTCGCAGCGAGCAAAATGATGTCCGCTGGCACTATGTACTAAAAAAACAATAGTCATGTCTAGTCAGCTGCGAGCAGTGGCGGGTGATTGATAAATTTGATGCCTCGCTCGCCGCAACTAATCTAATGTACTAAAATGTCTGAAGAATTGTATGGCTAATTATTAACACATGAACTGCAAGGTGTCACAAACATCCATAGTAGTCATGGGAATAGAAATCAGCAACTATAAAAGGGCAACATTACTAAAAAACTTTATATTGTTCAACATTTTTGGAACATGTCATTCCCTGCATTCTTTTTGTCAAATTCAAATGAGAATTTTGATATAGCTTCATCTGGATCTGAGTCCCAGACTTCTAAATCAAAGAATCCACACTTTTCGCATCAACAAAACTTTTTGATAGATATGATTATCAAGCCATATGTTTACTTATTCAGATGTTGTGTAAGACAGACCAATTTTGCAAGACAAAAGATGATATGGCAACGAATAAGCAATGCAGTTAGTGCACAGGGTCCTGGAAAAAAAAGACGTTGAACAGATTAAAAAACGTTATAATGACATTAAACTTTTTGCCAAAGCTAAATTGGCCAAAGAAAAAAATTCTATACGTGCTACCGGATGTGGACTATAATATGTCGCAGACTTAATAGACTACGAACAGAATCTTGTTCAGCGGCTAGGAACTGAGATCATTAACGGCATAACAGACGACTGTGACAGCGATTTCAGAGGTAAATGTATAACTTACAAATTGATGCAAAATTAATATAAACAATTGATCGTTGAATGTATCAAATATTAGTTATGATAATTTACATTATTTTTCAAAATATTAATAAATTTGCGACCTACGTATGTTATATCGCACATAGGCCTCATTTACTTTTATGCATATATTAAATCACGCCATATCGATAATTTTGCATAGTGATTGATTTATTAAATATATATAAATGAAAGAGACTTTAAAGTTCATTTTTATTCTATAATAAGCTTGGTTATCTATTAATCCCTTGTATAACAGTATGATGCGAATACCTGCAATAAGTTTTAACTATATTATCTACTGTATTGTTCCTGCATACACTAGTGTATTATGTTTTACATTATTCTCAATTTTACTGTTTGGATTTACTATCAAATTTTTATATATATGTTTAAAAATATAGATAATACCCTTGGTAGCCACCCCTCAGTTGTTCCTAACAAACACTGTTATATTAAAATATTGTCTGATCCAATATTATTAATTTTATGTACCCATTTTTTAATTTTAATAATTAAATTACCTATTGTTTTGCATTTTAATTTTTTTTGTCCAACATTAGAAATAAATACTCTTGCATTATCATGATGTTATCTATATTATACAAAAGAACTTGATCTTTGTGAAAATATATAAAATAAAAAATCAGCTAGATTACAAGTTATGCGCGCTATAGGTAATTTAACAAACACAGTTGGTTATTTAACCCTCTATAGCGCAGCCATTACAAGTTTTGATATGGTGCGATATGGTGGTTTTAAGCCCCATACCGCACACAATTCAAGCACTGTTTTGACGTGCTCGTGCACGCTTTCCCCATAGACATCAATGAGGAGAGCGGAATGAAAAGCTCCGTAACGCAGCCCTATTGATGTCTATGGGGAAAAACAAAGTTATGTTTAAACCTAACACCCAACATAAATCCCAAGTCTAAACACCCCTAATCTGCTGCCCCCAACATCGCCGGCACCTACATAATGTTATTAACCCCTAATCTTCCATTACTGATATCGCCACCACCTAAATAAAGCTATTTACCCCTAATATGCCGCCCCCAACATCGCAACAACTATACTAAATTTATTAACCCCTATTTACCTGCAACCCAACATCACCCACACTATAATAAATCTATTAACCCCTATCTAGCTGCTCCCCAACATCGCCACAACTGAATAAAGTTATTAACCCCTAAACCTCTGACCTCCCACATCACTGCCAATAAATAAACCTATTAACCCTTAAACCGCCAGCCGCCCACATCGCAACAACCTAAATTAAACTACATATATACTAACCCCTAAAACTAACCCTAACGTTACCCTAACCCTAACCGTAAACCCTAAACCTAACCCTAACACCCCTTAACTTTAACATAATTAAAATAGAGATAAATTAAACTTACAATTATTAAATAAATAATTCCTATTTAAAACTAAATTCTTACCTGTGAAGAAAAACCTAGGCCTCCATTACATATGCAGCGTTGCCCGCAAAATCCTCCGCCGTCAGATTTTATGCGATTTTGGTATTACATATACGGCGTAGCATACAAGTTATGCGTGTATATTTCACCCGTCGCCTGCAATTATTACTCCCATAGGCTAACATAGAACCGCGTCGCAAATCGGTATCCAATATCCAGCGCAAGGACTTACGTGGCGAAAATGGAAAAATCTTACTCCATTTTTACCTCACCTTAAAAGGCAGCCGCAGCAAGCCTTGCGCGGAGTATGGGAGCACCGTAACTCCCGAAAATGCCTGCAAAAATAAACTAACACCTAACGCATGCGCAATGTCTATCTACCTGTCAACCGCAATCCCCCACCGCAATAACTAATAAAGTCTATTAACCCCTAAACCGCCATAGCCCACAACGCAATAAACCTAACCCCTAACCTAACCCCCCCTAACCTAACCCCCCTAAATAAACTAAAATTACCTAATTTACAAAATACTTAAGTTACTATTAAATTTTTAAAAAAAACACTACTTTTAAAATACAAATAAACTAAGTATAAATTAACCCCTTAATGACAACTGACGTACCAGGTACGTCATGCAAAAACTAACCCTGGTTCGTCAGTTGTCTAACAGAGTGCTGGAAGCGATCACAAATGCTTCCAGCAGCTCTGAGGGTATTGCAGTGATGCCTCGATATGGAGAGATATCATGGAAAAATTTACCAACCACGTAGTACTCTGGCTTAGGTACATTGATGATGTGCTCTTCTTGTGGGAAGGCACACATGAGATGTTAGATGAATTCTTATCAATACTCAATGTTAACAATCTTAACATCAAACTAACCTACCAAGCAGAACTACATGAGATTAACTGTCTGGATCTTACAATAACCAAAAATCTAGATGGTACAGTGCAAACTAAGATCTTTAGAAAGGAAACGTCAACAAATTCATTACTGCATGAATCGAGTGCTCACCCTAACAGTACATTAAAAGCAATACCTTACGGGGAATTCCTTTGACTTAGACGTAATTGCTCAGATACCATAATCTTTGAAAATGAGAGTAAGGACCTAACAACAAGATTAGTCCAAAGGGGATATAGTAAGAGGTCTGTTAAGAAGGCTAAATTTAAAGCCCTAAAAACAGAAAGATCTGCACTACTCTATCCAAAAAAGAAAGATACCTCCAAAACTATTCCTAGGTTAATTACCACTTATAATCCACAAATGCAGCATGTAATTAAAATATTCAATGATAATTGGTTCATCCTAGAGAATGACCCTGATCTCCAAGATATAATAGGAGATAGAGTCAAAATTGGATACAAGAGACCCAGAAATTTGAAGGACCAATTGGTCAAGAGCCACTACGTGCACAATCCAAGAAAAAGAGACACTGACCCAGGCATGTATCCTTGCTGTACCTGTACAGCATGTCCTTTTGTCAAAAAGATAAAAGAGATCAAAGATAAATATGGCACGGTCCATAAACTTTACCAACACTTTACATGTAGGACTTCTGGAGTACTCTATATTATCTTTTGCGAATGTGACAAAGCCTATGTAGGAATGACCACTAGAGAGGCACGAGTAAGAATACTGGAACATAAGAATAATATCAAAAATGCTGAAAATGACCTCCAGAATGGTAAAAAGATCACCAGTGTCACTAAACATTTTCTAACTAAACATAGAAGCCAATACAATCAAATGAAATTTGCAGTATTACAGAAAATATCACTAGGCATAAGAGGTGGCAGTGTTGTGAATGCACTACTGAAGGCAGAGTGCAGATGGATACATCTGCTCAATACTGTACACCCAGCTGGATTGAACGAGTATAATAACTACAATGTTTTCCTGCAAACTTAATAAAGTTACTACTGGTATGGGTAAATATATAGATCGATTACCCCTTTAAAACTGCTTCTAAATGTAATTTTATAATTAAGTGTTTGAATAACTTTAGAGAATCAAAATGGGCACATATATTAGCAAATATCACTGCTATCTTACTAGTCTCATATATATGTCACTTATCACACAAATATTTCACAATTTGATCATCCTTATCTACCAGTATGTCTCCCCATTATCACTATGTCTGTTATTTATGTTAATCATCACGTTAGATAATCCGTGAGCACAACTCACACTTTAATTTCTTTAATCGATCTCCTTTTATTTCTCTTTTTTTCATGTTCAAAAGTTACATTGTACTTTAGTCAATGATATGATGTTGTTTCACACACGTATTTCAGCACATTCCTTTCACATATTCTTATTATCTCTTTTATCACGTACAAGCATTAATTTAATTTTTCAAACATAATATGTCTATAATAATAAGACACCCTATTGCTTAACATGTTGTAAAATATACTGATAAGTACACACAGAAAGCGCAATAGTGACAGTCTTTATACCCAAGCAGCCAAAATTAGTACTTCTTTCTGCTCGTTTGATAGCTTCTATATCACAGATCAAGTCTTATGTCACACTAATTCTACCTGACAACAGATGATGCTCGCAAAGGTAATATGATTGGATCATTCATAGGTGTGTCTCATCTATACTGACCAATAGTATCCGACAATCTGATATTCTGTGAGCCAATCGATGATCCTGTCTGGGTCTTTTAAATGAATATAACATGACAAGTCCGGCCGGCGTGTACCCCTCTGAAGAAGCGTTATGTGAAACGCGCGTCAGGGGCATTGTTCACGAGGTCATAGTACCTCACTGCTTTTAGCCGCTCGCTCGCTATTATATCTTCTAAAATCATAGAATACATGCGTGGCTGAAATTTGAGCTGATTAACAATAATACAGTCTCCGATATAGTAGAGACCTTTGCAGATGGTGATGTGAATGTTGGATGTTTATTAGCCAGAAGTAATATTAATGATAGCCTCCGCTATAGAAGAGGCTTACTTTAGCCAGGGGTTATGCGAGTCTCTCACTTTGTTAATTTGAATAACTGACAACTCATAATACCTCAACCTATATGTGTTTGGCAACTAAGGTGGCAACCTGATATTAGTGCTGGGTTTACTTCAATATCATAATTATAGCAATTGGTCAACAAAAAAATCAACGGTACTGACATATATGTTATAATATTTATTGTATATTATCTTAAATACCTTCTTATATACATTAATGTAATGATACCCTGGTATTAACCTAAGCTACATTAATAACAGTGCAGCCTAGCATATAATTTCTTGTTACTGAGAGACATTAGGTATCGGTTTACTTCTCCGGTTGTGCTAATATGTATCAAACATACAATTGTATTTACTAGCAAGCACGCACACACCGGTCAAACCATTGAGAATACTGGGTCACAAAATACCGCATTGGTTAGACCTGTATTTTTTCTGAGCAACATAGCTGAACCTAAGCTCTCAGTCATATCGCAATACATTTAATCTATTTTTGCGATATCGGGCGCTACCTTGTGCTCACTATTAGTGCACATATCACTGAACTTTATGAGACCCTAAATGCCAAAACTGAATACGTTATATATACATACTCTGGTTATTATTTCCTGAACACACCATCCAAGGGCCCACCATTTACTGTGCAACAGTTAATCTGCACATTATTAATAATCTAAGGAATCTTGTAGCATTTGCCCATATCAGATATCCTTAAGAACTTTATTTGCAGAGATTACTGCAAAATTATTATTTCTGTTTCCCTCGCTATATATTGGATTCTTCTAATTAAAGACACAAGTTTGAGCTATTTTTAATCAGTGTATGTGTGAATGTTTGTCTGAGTCCTGCTGGACTTTATCTTTTGTCTCCCAATAAAGATTTTTCAGTATGAATGGTTTTCTGAGACAATTTTAACTTCATTCTAACCTCCAACTGGGTATTTGGGGTTCCATTTACCCCCTGACACAGAGCATTGCTCTCCTATATCAATTCACCACTTTGTGTTGATAATTTAAACTAGTGGGTTTTTTCAAGATATATACTTAGAGTCAGACAGGCCTAGCCCTTTTCTTGCAAGATCTCTTCTTGTCTTTGCAATTAATGGTACATCCATATGTATCCTTCCTGCCTCTCTCTTAAATTATAGGGCTAATATATTTATAATTCTCTATTATTTTTTCCCTATAATTTTTTATCCACTCTCAACCCACTAGCCCTCAGCCCCCCGTTCTCTACTTAATCCTGCAATACCACTTTACAAGCCTCCGATGCAGAGAGAGCCACTCTGTGGCCCTCTCTGCACCGGTAGCGTTGGTGCCAGTGTCTGGTAGTGCACTGTCCGGGTGTGAGGGTGCACGTGCGCGATGCGAGTGCGCGTGCACAAGGGTGAGCATGCACGTGAACGTGCATGGGCGCGTGCACGTGGCGCACGTGCGTGTGCGCGTGCACGTGCACACATTAGCCACACTGACACCAATGAATGAGGCAGAAAGGGAGAAAAAGGTAAAAAAAAAAAATTCAAATATAAAAGGATCTGGGAGGGGTGGGGGTATTGTGGGGGGGGGCTGCTACACTACAGAAATAGTTTTAAAGTTAAAAATAAAATAAAAATACTTTTTGGGGGGGTTTTGGGGCCAAACTGGGTACTGGCAGACAGCTGCCAGTACCCAAGATGGCGGTAATTTGGTAGGGGAGAGGGTTAGAGAGCTGGAGGGGGGATCAGGGAGGTTGGGGCTAAGGCAGGGGTCCATCACAGCTAAAATATTTTAATATTTTTATTTAAAAAAAAAAAAAAAAATCTTTTATTTAGTACTGGCAGACTTTCTGCCAGTACTTAAGATGGCGGGAACAATTGTGGGGTGGGGGAGGGAAGAGAGCTGTTTGGGAGGGATCAGGGGGTGGGATGTGTCAGGTGGGAAGCTGATCTCTAAAATTAACCCTGCAAGCTCCCTACAAGCTACCTAATTTAACCCCTTCACTGCTGGGCATAATTAACGTCTGGTGCGCAGCAGCATTTAGCGGCCTTCTAATTACCAAAAAGCAACGCCAAAGCCATATAAGTCTGCTATTTCTGAACAAAGGGGATCCCAGAGAAGCTTTTACAACAATTTCTGCCATAATAGAACAAGCTGTTTGTAAATAATTTCAGTGAGAAACCTAAAATTGTGAAAAATGTAAAGTTTTTTTTTTATTTGCTCGCATTTGGCGGTGAAATGGTGGCATAAAATATACCAAAATGGGCCTAGATCAATACTTGGTGTTGTCTACTACACTACACTAAAGCTAAAATTAACCCTTCAAGCTCCCTACAAGCTCCCTAATTAACCCCTTCACTCCTGGGCTTAAACACGTGTGGTGCGCAGCGGCATTTAACGGCCTTCTAATTACCAAAAAGCAACCCCAAAGCCATATAAGTCTGCTATTTCTGAAAAAAGGGGATCCCAGAGAAGCATTTACAACCATTTGTGCCATAATTGCAGAAGCTGTTTATAAATAATTTCAGTGGGAAACCTAAAGTTTGTGACAAATTTTGTGAAAAAGTGAACTTTTTTTATTTAATCGCATTTGGCGGTGAAATGGTGGCATGAAATATACCAAAATGGGCCTAGATCAATACTTTGGGATGTCTTCTAAAAAAAATATATACATGTCAAGGGATATTCAGGTATTCCTGACAGATATCAGGGTTCCAATGTAACTAGCGCTAATTTTGAAAAAAAGTGGTTTGGAAATAGCGAAGTGCTACTTGTATTTATTGCCCCATAAATTGCAAAAAAAGCAAAGAACGTGTAAACATTGGGTATTTCTAAACTCAGGACAAAATTTAGAAACTATTTAGCATGGGTGTTTTTTGGTGATTGTAGATGTGTAACATATTTTGGGGGTCAAAGTTAGAAAAAGTGTGTTTTTTTCCTTTTTTTCCTCATATTTTATTATTTATTTTTTTTAGTAAATTATAAGACATGATGAAAATAATGGTATCTTTAGAAAGTACATTTAATGGCGAGAAAAACGGTATATAATATGTGTGGGTACAGTAAATGAGTAAGAGGAAAATTACAGCTAAAAATAGCCATTGTCATTAAGGGTAAGAAAATTGAAAAATTGTCCGGTCATTAAGAGGTTAAAGGTGCAGTCTAATCAAAATTCAGGAGTAGGCTGTCCCTTTAAGCAAGAATTACAGAAAATAAAAAAATCTAAGATTACAGAAAATAATAAATAAAATTACAAAATTTTTAAATAAATCCCTATGAAAATAAAAAAAAAGCCCCCCCAAAATAAAAACACCCCCTAATCTAATAAACTACCAGTAGCCCTTAAAATGACTTTTTGCAGGGCATTGCCCCAAGATAATCAGCTCTTTTGCCAAAAAAACACACAACCCCCCCTAACAATAAACCCCCCCACCCACCAAACCCCCCCAATAAAAAAAACTAACACTAAAAACCTTAAACTACCCATTGCCCTGAAAGGGGCATTTGTTGGGCATTGCCCTTAAAAGGGCATTCAGCTCTTTTGCTGTCCACCCTATCTAAATAAAATAAATCCCCCAAAAACCCCTTAAAAACCCTATAGATATGCCTGAGGAAACGGTTGCAGAACCGAGAAACGTGTTGCATGCTTAAGGGGGTCACTGTTAATACCCCTTATCCACTTATTCAACACTATTGTGTTGTTTTATGAACTTTGGATTTTAATAAATATATGTTTTTACTTTTTTTAAAAATTCTAACTTGTTTTACTGAGTGGATATATCTTACTTACCTGCCTTATTGACTAACAAATGAGAGACAACCTTGTGGAACTGCTATATTCCTGATACACAGTCGATCTGGGTGTCTTGGTGTGAGCTGACATACCTCTCCAAATTGCCAGCCTGCTCCTACTAGCACATTGGTGTGCTCATCTAAAATGTGAGTATCCATTTGGAAATTCAGCAGAGTGATTGCAATTGTACCCTGGATGATCTGCACATGTAGTGCATGTTTCTTTGTGTTCTTCCAGTATTTCAATATAAAGAAATTGCCTTTGATTGTGGGTGAGCTGTCACAACTGTGTAAATCAGCAGCCTGCAACTACCAGCACATAAGTGTGCTTCTGGAGTATGTGAGTACACATTTGGCTTGTTTATGATTTGAAGTTTCACATATTCCTGACGATACTACACATGAGGTGCCCCTCTGTTCTTTTATATCTTCCATAGTATATCCGGACCTGTCGGAGAGGAGGAGGCAGCCAACACGGATATTTATCTGCTCTTGATTAAAAGAGGACTTTACTTGTTTATATTTTCAGGAAATCTCTGATTTCTAGTAATATAATATTGTCATATACATAAGTTGCATATTCAATAATGCATTGTTATTTATACTAGCATTTTATTGTTATGTTTAAAATAACTCTGTGATACACAAAACATAGGTATTGGTATTGGTATTTGCATATCCTTATATTTTTAATATATAGTTAATTTGTGATCTTAATTTAATTGGGATTTGCAACTTCTCCTATATATAATGTGAATCCATTTTCTCATTAGCGCCCCCTCCTTGTGACTAGAGCCTAATAGTAACTTTAGTATTTTGTAAATTAGGTAATTTTAGTTTATTTAGGGGGGTTAGGTTAGGTTAGGGTTTAGGTTTAGTGCGTTGTGGGCTATGACGGTTTAGGAGTTAATACTTGAATAGGTTTATTGCTTTGTGAGTTAATGGCGGATTAAGGGTTCATAGTTTGAATAGGTAGTTTGCGATGTTGGGGTTGGCGGATTTAGGGGTTAATAATTTAGTTATTACTTGCGGTGTGGGTTTGATGGCGCATATAGGGGTTAATAGTTTAAATAGGTATATTGCGTTGTGGGGGGTTGTCGGTCTAGGGGTTAATATATTTAATATTAGTAATGAGAGGGGGAATTGCGGATATTGGGGTTTTACGTGTCGGGCTTATTTTTGGGAGGCGTGTTAGACATTTATGGGAGATTTGTTATTTTCTTTACTTTTCTTAGGCGCCGGCAGTTTCTAAAGTCACTGGCGACTCCAGAAATTTGTATTTACGCTCATTTCTGGACATCGCTAGTTTATCAGACTTACGGCACTTTATGAACTGCTGGCGGGGTTTATTATGGGTGGCACGGGTTCCCACGCTTTGCACCGAAATCGGAGCCGTATATTTGATCGCACCCCTAAGCTAGCTACAATATAACTAATATTTATATTGTCGCTAGCTTAGGTTTTATTTCTATTTCACAGGTAAGTTTGTATTTATTTTAACTAGGTAGACTAGTTATTAAATATTAATGAACTATTAGCTCTTTTGCTACAAAACAAAACAAACACCCCTTAATAGTATACAAACCCCCAAACCCACAAAATAAAAATAAAGTAAAACCTAATCTACCCATTCCTGAAAAGAGCATTTTTTATGGGCATTGCCCTTAAAAGGTCATTTAGCTCTTGTTCCGGCCCTTAAAAGGGCATTCAGCTATTTTATGAAAAGCCCAAGCCCTAATCTAAAAATAAAAACCCACCCCAAAACAAAAAAATACATTACACAAAATAACAAACAAATTATTAAAAATAATAAAAATTATTCCTATTCTAATACCCATTTAAAAATAAAACACGACAAAATAAAAAAAAATTAATCTAGAATAAACTACCAATAGCCTTTAAAAGGGCCTTTTGTAGGGCATTGCCCTAAGTTAAACAGTTCTTTTACCTGAAAAAATACAAACACCCTCTAACATTACAAACTGATCTACTTACAGTCCCCCAAACTCACAAAATAAAAAACTATATAAAAAAAACTAAGCTAAGTAACCATTGCCCTGAAAAGGGCATTTGTATGGGCATTGCCCTGAAAAGGGCATTTAGCTCTTTTGCATTGCCCTGAAAAGGGCATTTAGCTTGTTTACGAAAAGCCCAAACCCTAAACCAAAAAAAAAACACACCTAAAAAAACCTTAAAAAAACCTATCACTAACTCCCGAAGATCTACTTACAGTCCCGCTTGAACAATCTTCATCCAGACGGCCAAGTCCTCATTCAGGCGGCAAGAAGTCTTCATCCAAGCGGCCTCTTCTATCTACATCCAGACGGTGAAGTCCTCATCCAGGTGGCGAGAAGTCTTCATTCAGGCAGCCTCTTCTATCTTCATCCAGGCGGGGCGGAGCGGTTCCATCCTGAAGACATCCGGTGCGGAGCATCCTTCTTCATACGGTCGCCGTTGTACACTGAATCTTCAATGCAAAGTACAGGATTCAAGATGGCGTCCCTTGCATTTCGTTTGGCTGATTTGATTTTGGAAATTCAAATCAGCCAATAGGATGAGAGCTACTGAAATCCTATTGGTTGTACAAAACAGCCAATAGGATGAGAGCTTCTGAAATTCTATTGGCTGTTCAAATCAGCCAATAGAATTTCAGAAGCTCTCATCCTATTGGCTGATTTGAACAGCCAATAGAATTTCAGTAATGAAACCAATGAAACCATTGACAGTTATTTGAATCAAATTATTGATCCTTTAAAGATCGGATGACATATGTAGGACGTATAATGATGTCATCATTGAGTTGATCTTGGCATAATTTTCATAGTCAATTTCAACATTATTATTTTTTTTACATACTTTTAATAGCATTTTAGTGCCTTTGAATATTTTAAATGTTGTTCAATACAAAACTGTACTATTTTTTTTATTTCTAATTTCTTTTAGCAGATTTGGGACAGTTTGACCGGCCAATTACCATTATTTGAAGGTATGCATTAATGTTATTTTTTGTTATATTTATTAACTTATGTGTATATATATATATATATATATATATATATATATATATATATGTTATTTTTATTTTTATTTATTTTTATATTACCTATACATAAATTATAAAAAATCTATACTCTCTTTATCTATTGCTTTATCAATGTCACACTTTTCTTTTCTCTATTTATCTTTGCTTTTACTTATCTATCTCTCTAATTTTGTAAAAAAAAATTTTTGCTTTATTCTCATTATTTTTTTCCATCTCCTTCTATTTTAATTTCAAAATTTTTAGATCACTCTATTAATGTATCTCTTTATTTTTAATCTATTCAACATCTTAAAATGTAATGCACAAATTCAATATTTTAAATTTTAATCTTTTGCTATAGCTATTGGGGCTAGGGAGATCACCATAAATGTAGTACCAATTTGAGAGAAAAACACAAATTCTGAAGTGAACATAGGCTGTCAGGATTGCAGTGAGACTCCTGATTTACTGGATGAATTGGGAGATGCCCAACAATTTGAAATTCATTTGCCAGATAATCAGGATGAACAAATGGAAGAACCGGCACCACCACCAGAAACAGGAGATCAGAATAATGCAATTTAATGTGATGGTGGACAATTGGGCGATGTGGGCTTAAATGAGATGCTTTCAATTGCCAGGCAATATAGAGTGGACCACAGAAAGATGCAACATTTGATAACATCTAATATTGACTGTTGGGCAGATAGAAGTTGAAAAGGAGAAAGTCGAGGTTGAAAGACAGAAATGACATCTGCAAAGATAGATGTTTCAGTGGCAGAGACAAATGGACAAAGAAAAAAACAACAAATAAATAGAACAATAAGCCTAACTGAGAGGACACTAGAATAATTTTGAGAGGAACCAACAGACCCCAAAAGACCCAGGCTACAATAACAATTTTAAACATTGTTATTCTTCTCACCAAATTTCAAAAGTTATAATTTATCCTTTGTCATCTGGGTTCATGTTAAGCTCTATTCTATTTTTTTATAATGTTATTTATGTTGTGGTTTTTTTTTTTATAAATTTTGTTTTGGTTAATTTATTCTAAAATAAATTAAAAAATTGTTTGCCATCTTTTATTCACAAAAAAATATAAAAAAAATGTTTGAAAAGGTAATTTTTTGGAATTGAAATACAAAATGACTCACATTATTTTTTTGGAAAATAATTTGAAAATTAGAGAACAGTGCTTGATAAATTGGGAAAACACAATAGTAAATCAAATCTACTTGCTCAAGGCATGGAACAGAATGGAACAGAAGCAGTAAAGATACATTTCACATATGAAAAATAGACAAGAACTGAAACATTGGTGCACTAATGTAGTATTTGTTATCGCAATATCTAATCCATAGTAGTGTAGAATTTATATAGAAATAAGAGTCAGTGTCATGAAATATAGCTAGATCAATAACAGAAGGATAACAGTTGACCTAAGTTATAGTACCACCTTTGTAACCATGAGTATAGAATGAGTATAGAATGTAAAACATGTGTGACTGGAACATATAGGAATGAAACCTCGATTTTTAAAACAGATAGCTAGTGGTCCCTACCCCGAGATAAGAGGCCTGGCTTTTGTCAGGGCTCCCATAGGCCTGAGTATATGGGGGGGGAATTCAGCGGGCAAAAGCCGCTCATAATGGAGGGGAGAGGGGAGGGCGGATCCAATTAGGATGTTAGGAAGGTACAGACTACAGGGATATTTAACTTTATAGTGTAAAGAACTCCAGGATGGAGGTTGAGTGTCAAAAGTGTTGTGGTCAGTACCTATGTAAAACTGGGAGATGTACCCCTGGGCTAGCTACCATAAAGAGATACCATTTTAGTAACATTGAACTAGTCCTGAGGGGACAAAGATCACACTTATGAAACATAAATATGAATCAATTTGAATATGCTGAGTAATAGGGTATAGGCCGCTTACCGTTATATGAAAGGTAGCAATGAAAACTTTATAAAAATTTTGCGGTTGCAATGGTAGACTATTTTAAGAAAGATATATATAAACAATATAAGTAGTCAGTATGCAGAAACGAGTATAACCAATACTTATGATTAATATTTAGGATATGAACATCTGTCAAAAGATATACTACCTGTATATATATATAACAATATGTTATGGAGTTTTAACTGTCAAGAGAGTACTAAACTAGTTGCTATAGCTCCTAAATGAATACGTCATCAACGCTCAAATGACCCTATTCGGAATTTTATACTGGGCATATAAGAAGAACAATTTGAATACCCTGAAATAATAGAAAACACAGACATGTACCATAAAATGGCTTGTAAAACAGCATGTTTCATAAAGCTGCATAATACATCCCTTATATAAACTTATCAGTTTCTGTTGTGATTGCCTTAACTCCACAATACAGTCAACTAATAATTAACTATATTAAAAAGTGAGTATGGGTGGAGACTATAATACTAATGTAGCCTGTAATTGCTGAGGCTGATTAGTGAGATCTAGTACAATAACACATCTAGTACAGGGTGAAACTTTCTACAATTGCGTGAGGTATAAGGAGGGTACCCCTACAGTATAAGACACATGAACAATGAAAACAGATAAACTATTATCCAAAAACCACAAATCATGTAACATTTTTAACCAAAGAATTGTAGACATTAATCGCCAGTTTAAATGTCTAACATACAGAGCTGGAAGACAAGTCCAGAGTCAGACAAAATGGCGCCTCTCCATGTAAATGAGTGTTGTTAGCCTATCCCATTTCGCATCAGCTCCCGTACACTTCGTATGTCAGAAATCCCAGCCTGGAGCTTATAGATATCACTGAAGGGTGCCTTAACTGCAGAGTTCCAGCCTAAGTGTAAAAAGTTCATATAGCGATCAAGATATGAGCAAGGGCTCTGGAAAGCAGTGGGAGCACGCAGGTCATGGTCTGATTTGTCCTTGTATTGAGGCTGCTTGCAGTGTAATGAGTATGCGGACTCGTTGCACACGTCGCTAGGCTGCGTCCCAGGCCAGAAGTGAGTTTCTACTCCTCGATCTAGATGCCGGGCTCTCCCCTGGTTATAGGTCTCCTCTGTAGAAGGAGATAGGTGCGTAGCTGTTGAGTGCCAGCAATCAGAAGGCTCCTCCTGAGTGAGGATAAATGCGATTACATCTACCCCAGCTCCTACCCCGGTTGGCCACTCCAAGGCAGGAGCCAGGTAAGCAACAGAGGAGTCACGAGTGCTCATAGACAGCCGGGAGGGTGCAATATTGTCTTGTCTAATCGCATCCGCCGTCGTGTCCTGCTGGTATGTGCCCCCGACTTCAGGTGGATGGGTATTAGAAACTCCTCATGTATGTCAAGAATTGTCTCCAACCTAAACGCTATGCACTGTGAGAGAATGCTGAACTGCGTATCCATGCGGGAACTCAGTGTAGCTAAAGCTTCCATTATCATGGAGTCCATCTTCCCAGTTTAAAGGGACAGTCTACACCAGAATTTTTATTGTTTTAAAAGATAGATAATTCCTTTATTACCCATTTCCCAGTTTTGCATAACCAACACAGTTATAATAATACACTTTTAACCTCTGTGATTATCTTGTATCTAAGCCTCTGCAAACTGCCCCTTTTTCAGTTCTTTTGACAGACTTGCAGTCTAGCCAATCAGTGCCTGCTCCCAGATTACTTCACGTGCACGAGCACAGTGTTATCTATATGAAATATGTGAACTAACACCCTCTAGTGGTGAAAAACTGTTAAAATGCAATCTGAAAGAGGTGGGCTTCAAGGTCTAAGAAATTAGCATATGAACCTCCTAGGTTAAGCTTTCAACTAAGAATACCAAGAGAACAAAGCAAAATTGGTGCTAAAAGTAAATTGGAAAATTGTTTAAAATTACATGCTCTATCTGAATCATGAAAGCTTATTTTGGCCTAGACTGTCCCTTTAACATGAGATCAGGTCTGACTCCGAAGTGTGGTCTGCTATGTCCGTGTAAAAGTCTTATGTCTCCTTTGCTGAAATATTATTTTAGGGCCATTTAATAGCTTTTTGAGAGGTTGTTAGAGCAGGAGCTCCCAAAACCTGCGTCTGCTCAGATCGGTAGTTGGCTCCGCCCCTCGAGCCAGTTTTAAAATTGTCTTTTAGACAACTTTGAGTGCTTTTATCTTCAGTTTGAGCAGTTGATATTGAGGATACATCTGTAATATATATATATATATATATATATATATATATATATATATATATATATATATATATATATATATATATATATTTTAATATAAGATGATTATATATCATTATTTATCAAAAATCATTATTGAACATTATAACCTATATAAAAATATTACAGCCTGCAGGTGTATTGTCTATATCAATCATTATATTGACTTCAACACTTTTGTCCACTCCTTCATAAGTTTCATCTGACCCAATTGCTTGAAAAATAAAATGATTAAACTTAAAATAAAATTATAATTCCAAATATATTATTTTAGAACAAATGAGTATAAAACATACATATCTTCCATTATTTTTCTGACAAGTTCCATTGTTGGCTGTCTATTATCAACAGTTAACACTTCATCTAATTGGTCATTTGAAGTATGAAAACCATCTATTTCCGCCATATATTCTTGGTCTTCCATGATAATATCTATTGTATATAAATAAACAATCCATCTAGAATAATATACATTTATAAATACAAAATCATATAACTGACAGGTCCAACATTAATTTTCATTTTACCTATACCTTTAAATGGATTGGGAGACAATTCAATGTCCTAAAGTGTTAATGGCATGGGTGGAGATAAAGCTTCACTTCGGGGGGTTTCCGACATCATTGATTTAAGGTACCGGGGTGACTGTTTACCCTTTATTTTCTTCCTTTGCATATATAGAAACATGTTAAAATTTTAATAACTTTCTGCTAGATTACGAGTTTTGCGTTATGAGTAGAAAAGCAGCGTTAAGGCTCATAACGCTGCTTTTTTACTACCGCTGCTATTACGAGTCTTGTAGGTACAGCTGTCCCGCACACTTTTTTGGCCGTACCGCAAATTAACTTACGCAATTTTCGTAAAGTCTTTTTTCAATGGGACTTCCATTCCATTCACAAGCTTTTTTTTTTAGGCGAAAAAGTGAGCGGTACAGCCTATCCCGCTAGATTCTAAAGTCAGTCAGAGCGGTAGCATAAAACTCATAACTAAAGTGTTAAAAAGTACACTAACACCCATAAATGACCTATTAACCCCTAAACCGAGGCCCTCCCGCATGGCAAACACTAAAATATAATATTTGACCCCTAATCTGCAGCTCCGGACATCACCACCACTATAATAAACATATTAACCCCTAAACCACCGCACTCCCGCCTCACAAACACTAGTTAAATATTATTAATCCCCAATCTGCCGCCCCTAACATCGCCAACATATCTACATTTATTAACCCATAATCTGCCACCCCCAACGTCACCACCACTCTACTAAAGTTATTAACCCCTAAACCTAAGTCTAACCCTAACCCTATCACCCACTAACAAATATAACTAAAATAAATCTAAATAAAACCTACTATTAATAACTAAATAATTCCTATTTAAAACTAAATACTTACCTATAAAATAAACCCTAAACTAGCTACAATATAACTAATAGTTACATTGTATATAGGTTAGGGGTTTTTTTATTTTACAGGCAAGTTTGTATTTATTTTAACTCGGAAGAATAGTTACTAAATAGTTATTAACAATTTACTAACTACCTATTTAAAATAAATACAAATTTACCTGTAAAATAAAATCTAACCTGTCTTACACTAACACCTAACCTTACACTATAATTAAATCAAGTTACCTAAATTAAATACAATTAACTAAATTAAATACAAATACCTAAATTACAAAAAAACCCCACTTAATTACACAAAATAAAAAACAAATTACAAGATATTTAAACTAATTACACCTAATCTAATAGCCCTATCAAAATAAAAATTCCCCCTCAAAATTAAAATAAAAAACCCTAGCCTAAACTAAACTACCAATAGCCCTTAAAAGGGCCTTTTGCGGGCATGGCCCCAAAGAAATCAGCTCTTTTACCTGTAAAAAAAAATACAAACAACCCCCCAACAGTAAAACCCACCACCCACACAACCAACCCCCCTAATAAAACCCTAACTAAAAGAACCTAAGCTCCCCATTGCCTTGAAAAGGGAATTTGGATAGGCATTACCCTTAAAAGGGCATTTAGCTCTATTACTGCCCAAACCCTAATCTAAAACTAAAAACCACCCATTAAACCCTTAAAAAAAACTAACACTAACCCCTGAAGATCCACTTACAGTTTTGAAGAGCCGACATCCATCCTCAACGAAGTTGGGAGAAGTCCTCAATGAAGCGGCAAGAAGTCCTCAACGAAGCAGGGAGAAGTCCTCATCCAAGCCAGTAGAAGTGGTCCTCCAGACGAGCAGAAGTCTTCATCCAGATGCTGCAGAGCGGGTCCATCTTCAAGACATCCGGCATGAAGCATCCTTTTCTTCCAACGACTACCCGTTGAATGAAGGTTCCTTTAAGTGACGTCATGCAAGATGGCATCCCTTAGATTCTGATTGGCTGATAGAATTCAGCCAATAGGATTGAACTTCAATCCTATTGGATGATCCAATCAGCCAATAGGATTGAGCTTGTATTCTATTGGCTGATTGAAACATCCTATCAGCCAATCGGAATATAAGTAACGCCATCTTGGATGACATCACTTAAAGGAACCTTCATTCGTCGGGTAGTCGTCGGAAGAAGAGTATGCTCCACTCCGGATGTCTTGAAGATGGACCCGCTCCAGGCCGGATGGATGAAGATAGAAGATGCCGTCTGGATGAAGACTTCTGCCCGTCTGGAGCACCACTTCTCCCGGCTTGGATGAAGACTTCTCCCGGCTTCGTTGAGGACTTCTTGCCACTTTGTTGAGGACTTCTCCTGGCTTCGTTGAGGATGGATGTCGGCTCTTTAAAACTGTAAGTGGATCTTCAGGGGTTAGTGTTAGGTTTTTTTAAGGGTTTATTGGGTGGGTTTTAGTTTTAGATTAGGGTTTCGGGCAGCAATAGAGCTAAATGCCCTTTTAAGGGCAATGCCCATCCAAATGCCCTTTTCAGGGCAATGGGGAGCTTAGGTTTTTTTAGTTAGGGTTTTATTTGGGGGTTGGTTGTGTGGGTGGTGGGTTTTTCTGTTGGGGGGGTTGTTTGTATTTTTTTTTACAGGTAAAAGAACTGATTTCTTTGGGGCAATGTCCCGCAAAAGGCCTTTTTAAGGGCTATTGGTAGTTTAGTTTAGGGTACGTTTTTTTAAATTTTGGGGGGGCTTTTTTATTTTGATAGGGCTAGTATTTTATGTGTAATTAGTTTAAATATCTTGTAATTTGTTTTTTATTTTGTGTAATTTAGTGTTTGTTTGTTTTTGTAATTTAGGTATTTGTAATTAATTTAGTTAATTGTATTTTATTTAGGTAATTGATTTAATTATAGTGTAAGGTTAGGTGTTAGTGTAAGACAGGTTAGGTTTTATGTTACAGGTAAATTTGTATTTATTTTAGCTAGGTAGTTAGTAAATAGTTAATAACTATTTAGTAACTAGTCTACCTAGTTAAAATAAATACAAACTTGCCTGTAAAATAAAAATAAAACCTAAGCTAGCTACAATGTAACTATTAATTATATTGTAGCTAACTTAGGGTTTATTTTATAGTTAAGTATTTAGTTTTAGATAGGAATTATTTAGTTAGTAATAGTAGGTTTTCTTTAGATTTATTTTAATTATATTTAAGTTAGGGGGTGTTAGGGTTAGGGTCAGACTTAGGGGTTAATAAATTTAGTAAAGTGGCGGTGACGTTGGGGGCGGCAGATTAGGGGTTAATAAGTGTAGGTAGGTTGCGGTGACATTGGGGGCTGGAGATAAGGGGTTAATAAATATAATGTAGGTGGCGGCAATGTTGGGGGAGCAGATTAGGAGTTAATAAGTATAATGTAGGTGGCGGCGATGTCCGGAGCGGCAGATTAGGGGTTAATAAGTATAATGTAGGTGGTGGCGATGTCGGGGGTAGCAAATTAGGGGTTAATAAGTGTAAGATTAGGGGTGTTTAGACTTGGGGTTCATATTAGGGTGTTAGGTGTAAACATACATTTAGTTTCCCCATAGGAATCAATGGGGCTGCGTTAAGGAGCTTTACACTGCTTTATTGCAGGAGTTAGGCTTTTTTTCAGCCGGCTCTCCACATTGATGTCTATGGGGAAATCGTGCATGAGCACGTACAACCAGTTCACCGCTGTCTTAAGCAGCGGTGGTATTGGAGTGCGGTATGGAGCACAATTTTGCTATACGCTCACTTCTTGTCTTTTAACACCGGGTTTATGAAAACCTGTAATAACAGCGCTGCATGTAAGTGAGCGGTGACAATAACGTGCAAGTTAGCACCGCACCCCTCATAACGCAAAACTCGTAATCTAGCTGTTTGATTGTTTCTTTAATTTTTAGTTTACATTACCATGTTTTTTTAAGTCTGCATGTATATTAACATAATTTAAAACATTCAATCTACTAACATTGCTATGCATGCTTTTATTGATAAAAACTAAAATTTAAATCTACTAACATTGTTCTGCATGCTTGTATTCTTTTATACCAATGTTGTATAAATTAATGTTTAGTGTTATATAAAATTAAATTATTTCAATAGTGTAAATCCAATTTACATTATAGGGACACTGAACACAATTTTTTTATTTCAAGATTCAGATGGAGCATGCAATTTTAAGCTACTTTATTTTTTACTCCTTTTATTAATTACTATTTATTATCTTGCCATCTTTATTTGAAAAGCATAATGTAAGTTTATAAGCCACCCCGTTTTTTGTTCACAACATTGGGCGTGCTTGCTCATTGGTGTCTAAATGCACCCACTAGTAAACAAGTGCAGTCCAGGGTTCTGAAATAAAATTTGGCTTGCTCCTTAGCTTAGATTAATTCTTTTTCAAATAAATATAGCAAGAGAATGAATACAAATTGATAATAGGAGTAAATTAGAAAGTTTCTTAAAATTGCATGCTCTATCGTAATCATGATATAAAAAATTGGGTGTTAGTATCCCTTTAACAATGTTCTTCAATTATCATTATTTCAATGATTTTTATTTATTTTTTTAAATAAAAGTGAAATTCAATAATAGAAATTGCAAAGTTTTAAAATATAGATACTTACTTTATTAACCATTCCAGAGTTTAACATAAACAACAAAACTAAGTAAATAAAATCTTAACATGTATGAGTAACTGGTACCTGTTCATCTACTGACAGGCAATTGAGATAACATACAATTTAATTATCATATATTGATTTGCATTTAGTACTTTTTATTGAGAATTAATAATTACATAATTTAAAAGTTTTGTTAGACAAAGATGTGGATTGGTTAAAAAAGTTAATATATTTTCTAGAAACATGTCAATGTGATTGAGTAATGTCCCTTTAAGTCCATGATAGGTTTTGTGTTCAAAAGATGTGTATTAATTTAAATTTGAATTTGCAATTCAAAAAGAAGCATCAAAATGAAAAGCACTATTATTGTACATTAAGCGTCACTGATGACGCAGTTAATATTACAATACATTATTGCGTTTAATTAAAAAAAAATATATATATATATAGTTAATACTTACAGGTCCTTATCAATCTTCTAATTGACTTGTAGTACTTGGGTTCCCTTCACTTCAAGTCACTATATTTACGGAGATAATGACGTCTTATTCATTTAATTTTTTTGAAATCCTACGCATTCTTCTAAGCATCTCAGATATAATTTTGTCACAGCATTCCTGTGTGACACCCCTTACACCCCCAATTCATTTAGGAAAATATTTATCCATTACATAAACTAAAATTAACAATTCCCCAGCACTAAAAGGTTTTGGACGTGACATGTTTGACGATGACGTCATTAATCTTTCCGTCAATCAATTAGTCAAAGACAAAATTGTTGAGGGTTAGAACAAAAAATTATATATATATATATATATATATATTTAGATATTGTAACTTCTGGTTTCAGTTAAGGGTTTTATGTAACAGATTTGTATATAAAATTATGAAAATTAAAAAACGATTAATATGTCAATGATAAATAACTGTATATAAGCCAAATCTTTTTAATTGTCTTTAAATGTAAATATAATAATGATTATTTAAATATTGTTAGGTTATTGATAAGTGATAAATCTGTGCATGCAAGTTACAATTTATTTGTTTACTGTACTATTTCAAAGTTACAATATCTAAATTTATTTTTATAAAATTGCTAAACTTTAAATAAATATGTTATCTTGTTTTCAATTGCACGTGTGTTTTCAATTACACGTGTGTGTAATCCATATTCACTTTTTAAGTTACTGTGTTGAATACCAGCCAATGAGTCACTGAGACGTTAGCTGTCCTGGTGTGTGTTGGGGGTGTTTAGTTGGAGATGCAATTTGATTGGATAGAGGAGGTATTTAAGCAGCAGGCATTTTAGAACATGTATTATAGCCTGATGAAACGGCTCTGTGTAGCCGAGAAATGCGTTGCTTGATTTTAAAACATTTTAATAAACTTGTTTTATATTTACCCTGCTGGAGTTTGATCTCCCCTTTATCCTACCATCATTTGTAATAATATCGAGGAACTGGAGTATATCCCGGTACTTTGCCATCTGTTTTCCCCAGCAAAGTGTGCAGAGCCTTGGAAGTGCTGAGAGGAAGGTGTGTCACCACACTGGGACCCTGATTGGTTGCGGCAAGTGCGTTCCTGATTGAGGATTGGTCACTGCCTTTGTTGATCTTCCGGGCGATGCTGAGGTCCCAGTCTGTTTGCTCAGGCACGATTCAGTGCCGCTCCATTTGTGAGTATTACTCTCAACTATCTTGCTTTCAGTTTGGCTTGTAGCGATATCACCCTATTGGCGCCTTCTTTTTCCTGCTACAGATTTCTCCATAACCTATATTTATACTTATTAGCACAAAGATAGTTGCACTATGCTTCTAAAAAAATTAATAATAATAATAATAATAATAATAATAATAAATAAACAAATATAACAATAATAAAATAAACAATATGTTAACTTATCCATCTAATTGAATTGAGACATTTTTAAATGGATTAACACCAGCATTTGAAATGGTAATGAATACAACTAACAGTATTGACAATTGCTACAGAAGCTCTAGACAATACTGTTATTTTACACAGACAATATATTTATTACATAGCAGACAATATGAGTCATCTTTTCATTTCATTCAAGAATTTTTTTTTAAGTTGGTTCTTTATCTCTCTCTCTATCTCTCTCTTTAATTATTTATTTTACCAATGTATCTATTTAGATATTTCTGTCTATATCCATTATAAGAGAATTTGCATTATCTGTCAGTTTATCTAGATCCATATTTATTTCTCTATCCCCCTCTGTCCCTATCTATGATAATTTATATCTCTCACATTTTTTATATGTTTCTCTCAATATCTCTCTATTTGTATTAAATTATAAAAAATTTTATTGAGGTTTTTATAAATAACGCCATAACAGAAAGTTATATATGTCCTTTTGCAATGACAATAACCATATCAATACAGTCATGGATACAAACTCTTGGTGCTACAAAAGAATCAACATCTACCTGTAAAAGAATACATACAAGTAAATATCAATGTAAACACCTGGGATGATGACTTATTCATCAGCAAAACAATAAGATGATATAATAAATGAAACCTCATTTTTTATTTTATAGGTCTAAAAATAGATCACTCTTGGACCTATGTGTAATAGTTTAGTGCACTGGAGGTAAACTAGAATGATACAAAGCCACTCTTGGGCATGATATAGTAACATGAGCATATACACATTTTATCTTAAAGGAGATAACGTAAAGTAAATGAACAATGAACGTCCTTGACTTGTTAATGGTCACTCTTGGTCTAAGTGATTTGTTTCAACAATAATATATGTCAAAGGACTCATGGAAAGTGTTACAGTTTAAAACAGTTTTAAATCCTCTCATTACTCAATGGGTCCCTCTTGGACTCTCAACAAAATAGATAACATAGGGAGGAACTACAATAATATATACAGACACTTATGGACCATGACACACTACATAAAGCATTGAACTAGTTTGACAAAGTTAGCTGTAAATAGGCTGACTGTACTAGGCTATTTAGGAGAAAACACCTTGTTTAAAATATTCCTCTGCTAGGCAAGAGCTGTTCAAGAAATTGCCTGACTAGAATTAATATTGTATCCGGTTATCTTACATGTAAATAAGAAATCATGCTTAGTCAGTGAATGAGCTGAACAAAATATAGATATTATAGGGAAGCATACTAGAGCTGAACAATACAAGTTGTCACTGTATATTTTTACCAAGAGTTGGCATTAGTATGGTGATCCAGCTTAGACCTTTTAGTTTAATGCTAAGAGATATGGGGATAGCTGATATGCACTCTCTGTTATAGTCCCAACTTCTCAAGTCTCAAATTATATTAAGCCAGCCACAAGGAACAAGTCCTTAGGTATTAGCATATTGTCACATATTAGAAAAAGGTAAACTTAGGAGGTTGATAAACTAGGATGCTATATTACATAATCTCTTAGTGAAAGAGATGTTAAATATAAAAGGTTTCTCTTGACTTAATTTCCTTGTAATGTGTAATGAGCAGTTGTAAGAGATCTGACCAACCTGAGCATCTAGGTAAACTTTTGACGAAGTTAGAACCTAACCCTATACATTATCGTGCAAAAATGGCTCTAAAATTGTAAACAGAATGTGCTAGCAAATGTAGAAAGTCCCAAAACTTAAATGTGGAAATGAGTGCTTACATAAGTGCATATTTATAACACAACAAACTTAACAATGGTAACTGAGCTTCCTGTAATAGATACCCCTCCTCTAAGTAGAGAAACGTAAGTGATCATAATATGCAGTGTTTGCCAGCTACCTTTGTTGTTAAAACATGCTGAACATTTGGAAATATACATGTAAAACTTTAAGCATATGTAAAAGCTTCACAATTTCTAAGTTACTTTCATGTAGGAATCAGTCCAGAGTTCAAAAATTCTAACAACGCATAGAGCTGTTGGTAAAGGCTCATATTATAGTCGTGATGAAGAGAGTTCAATCCTTATAGTATTTTACCCTATGCTAATTTTTAGATGAGACGATGAAGGGGCAACTTCATAATCTTCCCTAAGTTCTCAGGGGCAAAAGAGTATGCAAAGGTACAAAGAATGGTAGCGTCTCCATCTCTGTTAGGTGAGGTGTAATCCATTATGGAAATAACATTTCCAGAATCTAAACCGTCCTACTCCTGGGTGAACAATCTATTCCCCTGTGATAAATGCAAATCTGAGCTCCCCTTTGCTCCACGACTTGCTGGGACTTCCTCCACCTTAACTGGCATTTTGATCGCCGCTCTCTGCTGCACTCTACCTGTGCCTCGCTCTGAAGGATCGGCCGCTTCTTTCTTGGCCGGCACATACAACAGGTGTAGGTATGTCACTGTATCATGACTATCTTCTGAATAGTTTACGGGTACTACCTCATTGTAACAGGTTGTTATATTCTGGTGAAAGTAGTTGCAAGGCCCATAAATGGTCACTCTCTCTACAGCATTAGATTCAGAGTGTGTTTCACTTCCCTCAAGGTACAGTGCTCTCAGTTCCCTTAAAAACTGTCGCAGCATCTGTTCATCCTTCACTTTATCTTGTTAAGCAACGCTTGCAACTCGGGATAAGGTTTCTCCATGTTCTTGTAGGATGTTATTGTTAAATCGTAGTTCTGTTCTAACTACTTTATCCAGAGAATCGGGGGGGGGGGGGGTTCTATTTCCAAATGTGCTTTGTTCTATTGGTATCCCTTGTTGGAAAAGAATACGCACATATCCTACACTGTGATTGGCTGACTAGATGTTTTCATCTTGCTGCCAGCAGTGCAATGCTGTTCCTTCAAGAAAGGATGAAAAGAGAATGAAACACATTTGATAATGGAAGTAAATTGGAAACCTTTTTTTAAAATTGTATGTTTTATCCAAATCCTGAAAGAAAAATTTGTGGTTTACTGTTTCTTTAATTGATTGTTGTTGTATACCATGACTTGTCAGTTATTATGCCTGCTGATGAGAACCATGATTATTTTTTTCTTTAATATTTTCTGGAATATAATTTTTTATTGTTTAAATAAGAAAAAAAATAGTAAATAAATATGAAAGAATATATTTTTTTAATGATTAAACCATATGATTGTTTATTACAAAAAGTATGACATAAAATTTAGTCATCGGAATATTGGTCAGACACCATGTCTCTTGTTGCCATACCACACCTATTTGGTTGGTCTCTACATAATTCTTCTGTCCAATCATCAGTAGTAAGGGGATGTCTTCTTCTAACTAGCATCCTCTCTTAATTGCTATATTATGTAGTATGCAGCAAACCAATATAATTTTAGCAACTTTCTCTGGTGCATACTGCATTGCCCCGCCAATCGAGACAGTGTAATCTCATTTTCAAAAGACTGAATGCCCTCTCTATTATCGCTCTAGTAGATTGATGTGCCTCATTGAAACGAACTTCTTTTCTACCTTGTGGGTTGTTATAGGGAGTCAACAGCCATTCTGTACATGAGTACCCTCCATCTCTCATTATGTAAAAAAAAATATCTGAATTTAACAATGATATTGTTTGAAGTTTTAGTAAATGAGACACTATAAAATTATACTATACAGCACATTTAATAACAATTGAACAGCTTAGATGATTTTGTTTAAAAAAACATTATTTATTTCACATTAAATAAAAAATTATTTTGTTAATAATTATTGAAACCTTTTTTGGTAAATCTTTTCATTCTACACATATACTGTGTTACAAATATATGTGTTTATACTTCTTTTTAATTATTGATTGATAATTGATATCTTTAACAATAAACAAGCATAAAATATATTTAAATTGTAATGTTCCTTGATTATGAGAAAAACCACTACCTGCTTTATAAATGACATACCAATATAACAAAACATTCTAAAATGTTTTTAAACATTATATTTTATATCTAATGAACATTTAATTTTCATAATTGACATTAGTTGTGAAATATTTTTTTTTTATCATTTTTAAAATATTTTCGTTGTTTTACAATTTTCTTTATTATATTAGTATGTTTTTTTTTTTTTCAAAAACAGAAATACAGAACTGGTTAATAACTGTACACATTGGGAGAGCCAATGAGAATAGGCCTATATATGCAACATCCAATCATTCTTTAGAACTTTGGTTCTTTGATGCTCATGAGCTTTCCTATTGAAATATTTCAAACAAATATAATAATAAAAGGGAGCATATTACATAAAGTGATTAAATTAGGATTTAGAATTTGTAATATATTGGATTTGATTGTAATTTTTTTTAAAAAATGTTACAATAAAATTATTTTAAAAAGTAATTAAAAAAGAAAAGTTTGATGCCACTTATGCTTACCTAGAATCTATCCTTCAGGCATATCTCCATCCTCAAATTTCTATATAATCCAGTCTGCCTTGAGATGTATGAATCATGACACGAGCCTGGGTAGTTTGAATGGACACTGATGATCTTTACATTGGGGTCACAGACCATCTGAATATTCAATGAATAGAAATGCTTTCTATTCTGATAAACCTCCTCACGTGCACAAAGTGGTCTTACTGCAACATGGGTACAGTCGATGGCCCCAAGGACATTGGGCATCCCAGCCATCTTATAGAAATTCGATTTTATAGATTGCCATTCTTCTGGGGTAGATGGCAAGCAAACATAGCAAGGAAAAATAATCATCATAGCCTCAATGACTTTACTTAAGTGGCGTGAAAATGCTGATTGACTTATTCCAATAATGACGCTCAAAATGCTGTTGCCATAAAATGCAATGCAGCTAGTAGTTTCAATAGTCCAGGAATAGCTGTGAACACACCGTCATCGGCTCCAAATAATCTTCTATCTCTCAATACAAGTGTAATATGGATTAACGATCAAGCCAGAATAATTGTTCTCTTTGATCTTTGATCTCTTGGTCTGAAAGGACATGCAAACCAACCCATGGAAGGAATACACGGGGGACATGACATCTCCTTCTTCTGAAGTTCTGAATTGATTTGCAACATTTTCTTCAATATTCGGTCTTCTAGCACGGATTTGTATCGCACGAATGAGAAATAAATACAGAAGTGTCTCCATAGCTCAAAAACTCAACAATGTAAGTACAATGATGAGTTTACACCCTTTTAAATAGGTCTAGACTGGCATCTTGGTTGACTTTCCTATTTTTTTGTACCTTGCCCGCCACCTTAAAGGTGCCAAGGCAAAATCCACAAGGTGGTAGCTAAAAATATAGCGAGCAAATAAATACATTTATTAGAACATTAGTATTATTGTGTGTTGGTTGTCAAATCTGTTTATTTGCATTGAAAAAAAGAGTGGTATCAAGTATTGGCGGACAAGTATGCTCGCAAGTTTAAAAATGCAGGTTTGGACATAGTTGACTACTTTGTACATACCATTTTGAATATGTGCATGAATTTTGACGTGAAAATATTAGCGGGCAGCTCACTGACTGCTTAGTACATGGAGCCCTTAGATATACAAGAGTGATACAACTGTGTACAGTGCTGCAGTGCTGTTGTGCTGTTGAGATCAGATAGTTGTCATCCCCCAGCACTGCTGAAGGGCATACTGAAATCACAATTAATCAGGACAGTGAGGAACAACTCTGATCCTATGAAGGGAGCCTCCCAGTTGTTGGAAATGGGTGCAAAATTTGCTGAGAGAGGGTATAAGTCACAAGACATTAAACAGATGATTGAAGAAGTGTCACAATATACACAAACACAACTGTTAACAAGGAAACAAAGACAAACCACAGATGAAAAGCTTATAATGGCTACTACATTTTCTCCCAGTACTAGAAAAGTGGGATCGATTCTAAGAACACATTGGCCGATTGTGTCATCTGACCCAAAGCTACGCTTTAGTAACCACCTTACACCTATGGTGGGATACAGGAGGGGCACAAACCTGCGGGACCTACTGGTCAAAACGGACCCAAGGGCAAGCTACAGATCCATGACATATACTAACATCAAGGGATCATATAGATGTCTGGGGTGCAACACCTGTAATGGTCTTATGAATACGAAGTTATTCCATCACCCACACACCAATCGACAATTCAGTATTCGTCACTCTATCACCTGTACAACAACATTTGTCATATATCTATTGGTGTGTCCTTGTTCTCGCTTCTATGTTGGAAAGACGACGGGCACCCTTAGAGAAAGAATGGCAAATCATCGTCATGCTATCCGGGCAGCTCTGAAGTCTGGAGATTCAGACCAATCTGTGGCCAGGCACTGTGCACAACATAAACATCCAGTGGCATCAATAAGATACACACTCATCGATCATGTCCCCCCTTTGGATAGGGGTGGGGACAGGGGCAAGATACTCCTACAGTGGGAAGCACAGTGGATGTACCGATTGGGCACGGTACACCCAGGTGGACTTAACACAACTCCCGATTTCAAAGCCTTATTGTAATGTGGCACTAAGGTGTGATACATTCTGAGGGTAGGGTACCTAGACTACTATGACTCTGTGAGTTCTGGGCTCGACAGATCCCGCTAAGGGGGGTGGACTTGCCCAGATATACTCACAGCACCAGGTATGGGGGACTTTGGCACTTCCAGTTCCTGAGTGGAAGTCAGGTAGTGGTGCCTCGGAGTTACCATGCACTGCTTAACACACATAGCCATTCCATCATTACAAGGCTCACTGAAATGGTTAAACATCCATGTAGCTTACAACGAATGCCTTATAAAACCATATGGGTATGATGGTCCAAAATTCAAGCATTAAGGACAACCCATAAAGGTCAATCTAGGTGGATAAAATACCTTTATTTTCTACAATCTACAGAGTGTATCAAATTCATCAAAGATGTAAAGATATGATGATGCTCCCAGAACAGCCAGAAGAGGCAGCAGAGTGATATAATATGTGAAAAAATATGTGAATTAATATCCTAAACTAAGAAGAAACATGGGAGTAATACAAAACTACAGTCAGTTCTGTGACAAGAAGGACATGATATATCCTGGGAATTATAGAGTCATACCATCACCCAGTGGGACTTCTGCATTGAATGCAGGAACCATAATTTATGTTTATTTTAAATTTTAATTTTTAATTTTTATTCCCCCTTTTTTTTGTGATCCTTATTGAAGCAGAAATAATCAATAAGGGGTTAAGTGTGGAATGTGTGGTAACATTGTTTTTAGCAAAAACTAAGGTTCATGGAGAGAATGACCTAGTCCTAGCTAGCCAGTTAACTATAACTGGGGGGATTCTATTATTGGGTTGCCTATTGAAATAACTAGGAGCTTGCAAAGCATAGGGTTCCTATATATCATTTAAAATTATGCTATTAGGGATATCCTAGCCTAAATATACCCATTATCACCCTGGAAAGTGTGTACACATTGCAATCCTGAGGAATATGTCCGCATTATTTAGGTATAATCTAGCAATCTGTAAAAGTATTCCTTACCTAAAATAAGTAGGGATGACATTTTAATGCAGCAGTGTATAGCTTTAAATTTTCAGCATAATACAAAATTACACGCTATCAAAGTAGGCAATGTATTTTTCTATTTTTTTGTCTTTCTTAAACACATATGCATATAATAAAGCATTGCACTGTTTAAAGTTCATAGGTTACTACACAAATTTAGTGTGCACATTTTTTTAAAAAGTGTTTTCAGTATGCGAGTGGGGCACGATTAGTGTACATAGGTTGCCATGGCAACGGGCAACCCGTTGTGCAATAACACTTATTTGCTGCACATGCTTGGTTTTCAGATTACAGTATCTGCACTTGTACATGTTGTTATTATGAAACACCCAGTGGACACGCTTTGAAATTTTTGATTCACTTTACACGATTTATTGTATTCAATATTGTCAATATTGTTAGTAATAATTGTCTACCGGAAGTGATGTTGCGCACCACTTCCGGTTCTTATCGCCGGTGGAACGCAGTATGCGTTCCAACATCGGCAGCTTGGCGCCAAGGGAAAGGGGCATGGTTTTGAATGTTAATTGTAAGTATTACACTATTTATTTTGTGTTTTGTGTTTAATTTACTATGCTGATGAAGGGGGCAAGTCCTCCGAAAACGTTACATCAATAAAGTAATTTTTGCTGTGAAAGACCTGAGAGTGCACTTTTGGCTGCTATATATATATATATATATATATATATATATATATATATATATATATATATATATATATATATATAAAAATCTATTTGAAGTGGGTACTTGTGAGACAATAATATATATAATATATCATATTAACCAGTGATTCATAAAAATCACTAATGATGATGTTGATAAAATGTTACATAAACTAAAATGTATATTCTTTCTTCCTTTTCTGAAATGTATAAATGAAGTGAAATGTACATTCAATTTTCATTTTTTAATTTTTAATTTTAATCTCCATGCTACCTTCTGATGGAAAAGGTTCTGGGTTGTGCTTTATATAGATTTAAAATAGTACAATATAATACAACAAACACAGCCTGGAGGTTTTTTTTCTAATCATTTTGGTAGATTTAGAGTATGCAGGCGTATCCAATTAACTGAGTAGAGAACACGCCCCCTTAAAGTTTGAATATTGTTAATTTGTGTTAGGTAGGGGCTATATAAAGCAGATGTATTGGTAAGGTGAATATTATGCCTGAGGAAGCGGCCCTAGAGCCGAGTAACACGTTGCATGCATAGGGGAATATTTGAATACCCCTTTTTCACTCTTTGTACTATGTTTTTAAATCTTTTTTAATTAAACACCACTTTTTATATATAAAAACAACTTTGACTGGAAACACCTTGCCTACCTGCTTGTGTTCATCGACTTTGGAGCACTTGTACCAGTACTCCCTTGTACCTGGATCCTGCTCCTTGGGAAAACTCTTGGGGGTGAGCTGACACACCTCTATGAAATCTGCCAGCACGCTCCTACCAGCATATTGGTGTGCTTGGACAGTATGTGAGTACCCATTTGGCACCTTTGAAATTAATATAGTCATATTTTGATTGATCTGCACATATACGCCTAGATTACGAGTTTTGTAGGTAAAGACATGCGGGGCTAACAAGACTTTTTTTTTCCAGCGCACACTTTAAACAACGCTGGTATTACAAGTTTTCTGAATGGCTGCGTTAGCCAAAAGTGAGCGTTGAGCAAATTTAGCTCCACTTCTCACTGTAATACCAGCGTTGCTTACGGTAGCGGTAAGCTGGCTAAACATGCTCATGCACGATTTCCCCATAGGAAACAATGGGGCTGAGCTGGCTGGAAAAAAACCTAACACCTGCAAAAAAGCAGCGTTCAGCTTCTAACGCAGACCCATTGATTCCTATGGGGAAATACTTTTAATGTCTACACCTAACACCCTAACATGAACCCTGAATCTAAACACCCCTAATCTTACACTTATTAACCCCTAATCTGATGCCCCCGACATCGCAGACACCTGCATTATACTATTAACCCCTAATCTGCCGCTCCGGATACCACCGCCACCTACATTATCCCTATGAACCCCTAATCTGCTGCCCCTAAAATCTCTGACACCTATATTATATTTATTAACCCCTAATCTGCCGACTGGACATCGCCGCCACTTTAATAAATGTATTAACCCCTAAACCGCCGCACTCCCGCCTCGCAAACACTATAGTAAATTTTATTAACCCCTAATCTGCCCCCCCAACGTCGCTGCCACCTACCTACAATTATTTACCCCTAATCTCCCATCCCCAACGTCGCCGCTACTATAATAAAGTTATTAACTCCTAAACCTAAGTCTAATCCTAACACCCCCCTAACTTAAATATAATTTAAATAAATCTAGATAAAATTACTATAATTAAATAAATTAATCCTATTTAAAACTAAATACTTACCTATAAAATAAACCCTAATATAGCTACAATATAACTAATAGTTTAATTGTAGCTATTTTAGGATTTATATTTATTTTACAGGCAACTTTGTATTTATTTTAACTAGGTACAATAGCTATTAAATAGTTAATAACAATTTAATAGCTACCTAAGTTACAAATACACCTAACACTACACTATCAATAAATTAATTTAAAAAATTAACTACAATTATCTAAAATAAAATACAATTAAATAAACTAAATTATATTAAGAAAAACAAACACTAAATTACAAAAAATAAAAAAAATATTACAAGAAGTTGAATCTAATTAACCTAATCTAAGCCCCCTAATAAAATAAAAAAGCCCCCCAAAATAATACAATTCCATATCCTAAACTAAATTACAAAGTAATCAGCTCTTTTACCAGCCCTTAAAAGGGCTTTTTGCGGGGCATTGCCCCAAAGTAATCAGCTCTTTTACCTGTAAAAAAAAAGAAATACAATACCCCCCGCAACATAACAACCCACCACCCACACATCCCTACTCTAAAACCCACCCGATCCCCCCTTAAAAAAAACTAACACTACCCTATTGAAGATCACCCTACCTTGAGCTGTGTTCACCCAGCCGGGCACCGATGGGGCAGAAAAGGACATCCGGACCGGCAGAAGTCTTCATCCTATCCAGGCAGAAGAGGACATCCAGACCGGCAGACATCTTCATCTAGGTGGCATCTTCTATCTTCATCCTTCCGGAGCAGAGCGGAGCCATCTTCTATCCAGCCGACGCAGAGCTATCCTCTTCAATCGAAGTCCTAACGAAGAATGAAGGTTCCTTTAAATGATGTCATCCAAGATGGCGTCCCTCGAATTCCGATTGGCTGATAGGATTCTATCAGGCAATCGGAATTAAGGTAGGAAAAATCTGATTGGTTGATTTAATTGACCTCACATTCTATTGGCTGATCCAATCAGCCAATCGGATTGAACTTCAATCCGATTGGCTGATAGCATCAACCAATCAGATTTTTCCTACCTTAATTCCTATTGGCTGATAGAATCCTATCAGCTAATTGGAATTCGAGGGGCGCCATCTTGGATGACGTCATTTAAAGGAACCTTCAATCTTCGTTAGGACTTCAATTGAAGAGGATGGCTCCACGTCGGCTGGATAGAAGATGGCTTCGCTCCGCTCCAGAAGGATGAAGATAGAAGATGCCGCCTTGATGAAGATGTCTGCCGGTCTGGATGTCCTCTTCTGCCCAGATAGGATGAAGACTTATGGTGGTCCGGATGTCCTCTTCTGCCCCATCGGTGCCCGGCTGGGTGAACACGGCTCAAGGTAGGGTAATCTTCAATGGGGTAGTGTTAGTTTTTTTAAGGGGGGATCGGGTGGGTTTTAGAGTAGGGGTGTGTGGGTGATGGGTTGTAATGTTGGGGGGGTATTGTATTTCTTTTTTTTACAGGTAAAAGAGCTGATTACTTTGGGGCAATGCCCCGCAAAAAGCCCTTTTAAGGGCTGGTAAAAGAGCTGATTAGTTTGTAATTTAGTTTAGGATATGGAATTTTATTATTTCAGGGGGGCTTTTTTATTTTATTAGGGGGCTTAGATTAGGTGTAATTAGATTCAACTTCTTGCAATATTTTTTTTTTTTTGTAATTTAGTGTTTTTTTTGTAATATGGTTTATTTTATTTAACTGTATTTTATTTTAGATAATTGTAGTTAATTTATTTCATTAAATTATTGATAGTGTAGTGTTAGGTGTATTTGTAACTTAGGTTAGGATTTATTTTACGGCTAATTGTGTAATTATTTTAACTAGGTAGCTATTAAATAGTTAATAACTATTTAATAACTATTGTACCTAGTTAAAATACATACAAAGTTGCCTGTAAAATAAAAATAAATCCTAAGCTAGCTACAATGTAACTATTAGTTATATTGTAGCTATCTTATAGTTTATTTTATAGGTAAGTATTTAGTTATAAATAAGATTAATTTATTTAATTATAGTAATTTTATCTAGATTTATTTAAATTATATTTAAGTTAGTGGGGTGTTAGGGTTAGACTTAGGTTTAGGGATTAATAACTTTATTATAGTTGCTGCGACATTGGGGGTGGGAGATTAGGGGTTAATAATTGTAGGTAGGTGGCGGCGCCGTTGGGGTGGCAGATTAGGGGTTAATAAAATTTACTATAGTGTTTGCGAGGCTGTAGAGTGGTGGCTTAGGGGTTAATACATTTATTAAAGTGGCGGCGATGTCCGGTCGGCAGATTAGGGGTTAATAAGTGTAGGTAGGTGGCTGCGACATTGGGGACGGCAGATTAGGGGTTAATAAATATAATGTAGGTGTCGGCGATGTTAGGGGCAGCAGAATAGGGGTTCATAGGTATAATGTAGGTGGCTTCCATGTCCGGTCGGCAGATTAGGGGTTAAAAATATTTTAGTGTTTGCGATATGGGGGGCCTTGGTTTAGTGGTTAATAGGTAGTTTATGGGTTTTAGTGTACTTTTTAGCATTTTAGTTAAGAGTTTTATGTTACAGCGTTAGCCCATACAACTCTTAACTACTGACTTTTAAATGCGGTAGTAGTCTTGGAGACAGAGGCTGTAACGCTCACTTCTTCCAAGACTTGTAATACCAGCGTTAGGCAAATCCCATTAAAAAGATAGGATACACAATTGACGTAAGGGGATTTGCGGTAGCCTCGAGTCGCGGAAGAAAAGTGAGCGGTAGACCCTTTCCTGCCTGACTCGTAATACCAGCGTTAGATAAAAAGCAGCGTTAGGACCCCTTAACGCTGCTTTTTAAAGCTAACGCAGAACTCGTAATCTAGCAGATAGTGTTGTCTCTTTATGCTTTATATATTCATTGCAGCACATAGGAAGTCCTAGCTGGGGCTGAGCTGTTACACCCAATAATTATATAGCCTGCACTTATTAGTACATGGGTGTGCTCTACTAATATGTGATTATCCATTTGGCTCATTTTTGTATTGTACTCATATATACACTTGATGATCCTACACATGAGGCACCCCTCTATTCTTCTTTATATTATACTTTTATCTATTTTTTTCACTCCTTCCTGCTTCTTTCTTTCTTTCTTTCTGACATTTTTTCTTCTCCAATCTTAAATATATATATATTTATAAAATATTTCAATTTTGTTTTTAATTTCCCTTTTCTATATCTTCTATATACAAGGCATTAAAAGCAAAGCAAAGTAGAACACAAGATTAAGATATTTTTTTAAGTGACTAATACAGATATATGTTTCTGCTTATGCTAACAATTGAATCCAAGAACTAAAAGATCTGTCCATATGTATAAAACTGCATTTGGTTGAGCTGCATACTTTCTATAAGACAGACCAATCATCTTGCTATGTGCTGCATGAAATACATATTTAATATCCACAGTCTGTTCCTCTATTACTTTCTGAGAAAATCCTTTGGACCTACTTAACATCGCTAAGTCAATGAAATCTGATTGCTATCTCTTTAAATGCCTAAACACTGTATCATATCTCCCTTAATCTTCTTTGCTTTTGGCAAAACATGTCCAGGGTGATAATCCCTGCTCATAACTCATAACCTCTTATTTTAAATGCTATGTTCAGTATGCTTTTTCAATTTTTTTGTTGCATCAAGCAGGTCATTATTACCTGACATACACTTTTTATTGCCTTATAGAGGAAATGCTTCAAAGCTTAATATACACAATTGTAGCTATCATAACCCTTTGCAGTGCTCGGTTTGCATATCAATTACTTTTATTGCACCTTGTTTTTTTAGATTCTTAATAATTTCATTTGCAACAGAATCTTGTTTTTTTAATCAGATGAATGTGCTGTTTAACAATATGCTACAGCCCACAAGGGGCTGGTCAAAAAGGTTAAGGTATGGGGTGGAACTGTATTCCTTGGTTGTTACACTGAAATATTTTGTTATTCTCTTTGAAATAATAAAATACTGTATCTAATATTTTTTTCTCAAATCTTAGCTTTAAAGTAGTACTTTTTTTACATTTGTTTCATTTAAAGAAAACATTTCATAATGTGTTATAGGTATTTTTCCCCATTTAAATAAGTGTTCCTGCATTTAATAAAATTTCATATTTTTTCTGACTTCTTCCTCATCACCAGCACTATTGTTCCCATCAATCAGTTATCATTTCTTGATCACTTTATTTTTTTAGTAATGTTATTTTTTGGTTCATTCGACCATTTATTATTTGGGGCCCTAA
The DNA here is from genome assembly GCF_027579735.1 of Bombina bombina. NCBI lineage: Eukaryota > Metazoa > Chordata > Amphibia > Anura > Bombinatoridae > Bombina > Bombina bombina. The sequence continues at coordinate 680,098,810 of NC_069501.1, read as the reverse complement.
TAATTTATTTGCAAAGGTAGACAAATCTTTCAGTGATTTTACTGCATAGTAATCACTTAGCTTAGTTTTGCTTACTATAAAATTATATTTTATTAAAAAATACCTCTTATTTTTGAACCACAAGTGCTATTGTGCATACACTACCCCTCTCTACACTACTATGTTTGCATGTGATGGGACATTCGAGAGCACATTGGTTTCAAGCAATGGCGGGAGTAAAATTGTTTTTTATTTATTCCACATCACCCAAGAATTGGGCATTATTGAAATGTTGACATCATGTTGATTAAAGGGGACATTAAACTCAGAGCATTTATATCATGCATATGAAAGAACCCTTAAAATAGAGAATTTACGATGGTTATTTTGATTTTAAAACTGTATGTTTAACTCTAAGGGGCCGATTTATCACAGTCCGAACGGACATGATCGCTACAACGATTGCATAATCTGTCGGCATTTATCATGGCACAAGCATTTCACTAGAAATGTTTGTGCAATGTTGCCCCCTGCACATTCGCGGCCAATCGACTGCTAGCAGGGGGTGTCAATCAACCCAATCATATGCAATTGTGTGGATTGCTGTCCACCACCTCAGAGGTCTTAAAGGGACATTCCAGTCAAAATTTAAATGCACATAGATTTATTACATCTTTAAATAGAAACATATTTGCAATATACATGTATTGGCAAAAATGCTTCTAATAAAAGTTATCACTGGTTTAGTGTTAAAAAAAATTATCTGCACATGCACGTGAAGCATTGCTAGTTATTGTCACTGCACCCACATTTTAAATAATGCAGCTGCTCAGATCATCAGTGGGGCTTGTATCATGTCAGCAAATAACAAATTGGGTCATTATCAGATGGTACAAGCACCTTAGGCTCTCTGAGTAAGTGCTGTGTTTAAAATGCTGGTGCACGGTGCATACTTAAATACACTTTTGAAACAGCTATAGATTTTATTAGAAGCATTTTTGCTAATGCATGTATATTACAAAATTTCTTCTGTTCAATACTGAAATGCACCCATCGGGTTTCCAATTTTGGCTGGAATATCCCTTTAAGAGCGCTGCTTCTTAACTCCTGTTTCCGGCAAGCTTGAAGGATCTTGCGGAAACAGCAGCATACAGCTCCATACAGAGCTTGATAAATCGGCCCCCATGAGTACCCATTTGGTAAATATTTGTCCATTTTGGTCTTGAATGACATTAAAGGGGTATGAAACTCAAATGTTTTATTTTATGATTCAGATAGAGCATTCAATTTCAAGCAACTTTCTTATTTACTACTATTATTAATTTTTCTTCGTTCTCTTGGGACCTGAAAAAGCAGGAATGTAAGCTTAGGATCTGGCCCATTTTTGGTTCTGTGGGTACTTAGGTGCTGAACCTAAAATACGCAGGGCTTCATATCCCTTTAAGATGACTATTGACAAAGGCAATGCCTTTTTTATATTTGATTTATGTAAAGAGATAAGTCATATGGAGAAAAAAATGAGGACAGCATATCTTAAAATACTGTAAATGTATCGAAACGAAATAAACAATTATGTCTCTTGCTACTCAGTAGTGTCTGACTGTGGCTTTGGCAGTCTATGAAACTCTCTTAATACATGTTTCTAAAAATGTGATAATGAGGGAGTATGGTTTTAAAAATGCACACAATTCTCTCACCATTCTGGTAGAAGAGTTCATATAAAAATGACAAACACTTTATCCCTTTGGCACTACGTATAAGTAAGAAAAGACAGCGGTTGTGAATCTTTGCCTTTTTGACAAAGTCGCATTAGTTATGAGATAATTATGAAGGTTTAAAATTGACAATTAAATTAGCCTGCATCGATAATTCTTCCCAAAAATTACTCACCAAAAAATATTCATTAGAAAGAGGAGAGTTTAAAAAACTAGCTCACAACTCTCTAACAATTAGTTTATTTTAATTTCAATCTATAACATTTTGCTCTAGCATTTCTCTTCTTTTGAAAGAATATTTACTTTCCTATTAAAAAAAAATCATTACATGTTACAATTTTCTTTTTAGACAATACACCATTTGTCTTATCAACTGTTTATAATGAATCTATGATACCAGGATCCCGGTATTGTACTGCATAGTGTAAGTTAGATTTTATTATTTCACTGATGAACTGTTATATAATTGGCTCTCTATTACAATATCCTCTACAAACAAGCTTTAATTTTGAGTTTATTTTTCTTATTACACATTAATAGGAAGAACAATGTATGCCAATAAAATTCTATGTCTTCTGTTTTGTGCTGATTTCTGAGTGTTTTTTTCTGTTTACATAAACGTATTAACTCACTTGTCCATGTATAAGCTATCAGCAAAAATACTTATCTGGATTTAATGCTCCCTAGCATTATCATTGCTGAACATATTTTAAAAGCCCTTGTGCTGATTTCTGAGAGACTCCACTATCAAATCTTTCCATCTAAAGTTCGTCAGTTTAAGTATTTTTATTTACAAACCAGTGTCAAATTACACGAGTTCCATACATTTCCATATATTTCTCCAAATAGCTTTATTTTTAAATTTAATTAACATATCAAAAAAGCTTATCCTACATTTTTTTCTGTGCTGCCTTCTCTTCTGCTTCTGTCTTTGTACCTTGGGTTAACTACCTAGCATTTTACTGATCGATGATGGTTTGTAAAACATTTTGTTATATTATCCTAAAAGCTAGCTTTAGCCTTCATTCCAATCCATTAGAATTTGCCATGCAAAAAAATAGAATTCACTTGAGTGGATATTTAGTTTTTTTAAGTCTTTTAAGTTTTTTTTTGTATTTTGTTTTTTTAGGTCATCTAAATAACCTATGTATTATAATCTAAGCTTCAGTGACCAAAAAAATAATAATCTGCTAGAGTCAGTATTGATGATTAATACCTAATGTTTTTAAATGCATTTTTTTTTGTGTTTTTTTTACTCATCTAAGAGCCTGACTTGGATGCCGTAAACCAAGTTCCACTGAGTAGCAAACTGTCTCAACTGGAGAACCACTATGCTACTGACTCTGATAAGATACTAATTTTGCTTTACTCTCTTATCTGATCACATACACATTTTCTTATTTTTATCACACAGTTTATCAAGAAGCTACATGAAATCTGGTGCTACTAGTTCTGCCCCCCCCCCCATTCATGTCCATAATCATTTATTCCCAGACTTCAGTATATTTTCATATTATTTTTTTTTATTATTTAATATTTTTTATTGAGACAAATATAAAACAGTAACATTTCGATGATGAGATCATTGAATAAACAAAGAAGACATTGACAATGTTTGATAGAGTCATTATCGCTTTACAGCCAATATACATTCCAGTAGTATAGTGCCTAAGTTTTATGTCTTTTTGGCAACCTTGTGAAGGGACAATGATCTAGATAGTAAATCTATACAGTCTCAGTTTCTTTTTAAGAGGGATATTTGTATAATGAACAGTTAGGATGGGTAGTTATCTCAGTGATGTATATGTAGGTATAGGTATAGACTTTGAACGTATGTAATCTGCAGAAAAATAGGAATGAAGTAGTATGTGATATGGGGGGGAAGGGTGGGGGGGAGGGGAGGGGGAGAGGGAAAGGGGAGAGAGAAAGAAAAAAAAAAGGGGGGGAAGAAGAGAGGGAAGCAAACGGCATAAGGGATAGCATAAGAGGGTATGTGTCTCTAGACTCCGAAGTGGGCATCAGTCCCAGATTGTGCAGTACTTTCAGGCCCTGTTCCAGGTTTGAGATAACGTATGATTGTTCCTCGTGCTTGAAGAAAATCTTTACCGGGAACCCCCATCTGTATTTTATATTGTGATGTCTTAAGGTTTGTGTCACCTGTTGAAAAGATCTCCTTCTGGCTAAGGTGTGCGGAGACAAATCAGGGAAAATTTGTAGATTATGATAAGGTTTATTGAGAGGTTTGCTGTTAAAAATGCTTTGAGGATCTTCTCTTTTGTTGTGTAATAATGAAGTCTCAAGATTACATCTCTTGGGGCATCAGAGGGTGAGTTGCGTGGGCGCAATGCCCTATGGGCTCTGTCAATCAGAAGATCTGAATCTGTGGTAGCGCCTAGGAGGTCTCTGAAGAGGCCAAGTAGATAGTTGTTATTTTATCAGATAAGGTCTTGATAGTCTCTAAGAAGGTTGATTGTGAAAGAGCTGCTCTGTCTTTAGATGGATATTGGAGTCCCTAGAGTCCTCTTCTGAGAGGTCTGGGTCAGACACATTTTTGCTGTTGAAGTGGTCCGTTAAAGTTCTCTTGGGGATTTCTTGGTGCTCTGGTTTCCTCTTTCCAGAATGTGCCATATTCAGTAGTGGGCTACCTTGTGAGATCTAAGCATGAAAAGTATTGCTGCACTAAAAATTAAACCTGGGGGGGTTCAAACCGGCACCTCACATATTATGGGTCTTGCCCTTCATTATTTATTGTATTTGTTTAAGTAAAAATGGGTAAGTCGGGTAGGAACGTATATCAGATATGTCTCCTGAGTGACAGCTTCCAATCTTGGAAAGTGCAGTGGCGACACAGAGGAAATGGATATAATCTCTTTGCCAGGCTAAGCACTTAGAAGCTACCCCCCTCCAGGGATAGTGCTACCTCTGGGCAAGCTCGGGAAAAGGAAGGTGGGTATGACCCGCAGTCCGTAATGGCTGCTGGAAAGGAAGGATAGGGATCTTCAGGGGTCTTCAGATGAAGAAGAATTCTGTGGGAGATCTCCTTTTGCAAGTAAGTCTTAAGTTTTCTGCAGTAGTATTCTGGGTTTGAACGTGTGAGTGGTGAGGTAGCTTGCTCCTATAAGGGCAGCAGGTGAGATAAAAAAAGATTGAGTCCTGCTTAAGCTTCTAACATCAGATGCCTCTAAATAGTAAGCAGTCCCCAAAATTTCATCACTTATCTTTCAGTTGTGCCTGAAATCTTTTCTTCTGCTTTATCACAGCGTATTTGAGTTATTTGGTCTGATGTGTGCTGCAGAAACAACTGACAGTGTGAGGGAATATAATTAGGGAGAACAGAGACCAAGCATTGCTATGTAGGTGGTGCTAGTGGACAAAGTTCTGTATGTGTCGTGATATCTTAGGATCCTTCTCCCCTGCACTCCTAAGAAACGCTATGTAGGGTGTCACTACTATGCCAAGATCCTTTGAGTAGTGTGGTATGGTGTTATTAAAACTTTTTTACCCCCACTGTGTCCTAACAGCCTGCTATCTAAGCAGAGTAGAGGAGCGTTTTCCTTACCGAGAACAGAGAGCTTGGGAAGATGGCGTCTGTCCGCGCCAAAAGTCTGTCACTACGACTATGAGCCTGAAGTCTCTGCCAAAGATACGGGCGGTGATCTGAGGGGGAGTTCCAACCTGTCCACTCAGCTTCTGATGTCCGGTGTAGGACGTGTAGATAAGATGTGTGATCCTTACCCGTGTAAGAGGCGGACAGTGGTGCGGGAGATCCTCTCATTGAAGTGTGCTGGAAAGCGTCAGGAGGGACTGCACAATGGACACTACTGTGTCTAGGGTCCTCCGGGTGATTTGTGAGAGGTGTCGGGTAGGCTCCCCGTTAGTACGCTAGGCTGAGGTGGCTGTTGGGTGTTGAAATTCAGGGCTGCAGCTTGAGATGTAGAGCTCCGTAGCACAGCGGTGCTTCACTATATGGCCTCAATGCTAGCGGTGTTGAGTGGTAGAAAACATCTCTGATGTGGAAAATTGTTTAACTCAGAGTCTAAGGGGTATAAGCTATGATCGTAGGACAAATTATCTTAGGGATATGAAGGATATCAGAAATATATGTATATTTAGTGAGGAGAGCTCCTGCTGCATGCGACCGCTCAGTATGGCTGCTAGCTCCGCCCCCTCATATTAATTTTTTGTTGTGTACATTTTTTTCTTTTCTCTCCCTCTCTCTAATGACATACTCATCTCTTTAACTCTCTTATCCACTCACCCCCTTCTCTCTACACTGTCACAAACCCCTCACACTCACTCCTTTCCCCAAAACCCTCTTTTATTTCCCCATTCTTTCACTTATTCACCCACTCTCTTTCATTGTCAGTCCTACTTTTACTCCCCATCTATCTCCCTCTAATGTCTCCCTTTTTCCTCCCTCCCACCTCCAATATCTGTCCCTATTCACTTCACAGCTTTCTGTATTTCTTTGTACTCAGACCGCCCTCTTAAAGCACCACTCACATTGTTTTAAAATATGTGTATGCATGCTCATGTAAGTGTAATTTGTATAAAAGAAATTAATTTTAATTAAAACTTAAAAATATCCTTCTCCCTCTCTAACTACAGAGTTTACATTCAGTGCATTTACATATAGGGTACAACGTTGTATCAGTTTTTCTAGTGAAGCAGTTTCTCATTGGGTACTTAGAAATTCCATCTGAGAAGGTCTGCAAAAAATAACGTGAATCTGAGCTTTAAACCAAAAAAAAAGCAATAGGTGCAGATGACCTTTGAACTGTAAGACAGTGCAACAGATGAAACTTTTCATTACTTACAACTCCCATTATGACCTGAAAATTATGGCAAAAAAATATGGCAAAAGATGTCAAGCAAAAATCAAGTTGTTGTTTTTTTGCTTTTTCTTCACAAAAATAGCTGTTATGACTTATAAAACAAGATACCTATTTTCATAACTATGAATATTAAAACCTGTTTTACAGCATAGCATGGATGATTATTATTTTAATAAATACAGAAGCCTAGCTTAGAAAATGAAGAAGCAATTTATTAGTCACAGGGGTGATAAGTCTTTTTAAATAACTCCATACACTAACAACCATTACACCCATCACACTTTTAATAATACTGTATACTGTACATCAGAGAAATCAAACTAAGTTACATCTTTTCACTTTAATAAATATGTAAATATGCTGAATCCACTCCTAGGGGTATATTTATTAATGTTCGAGCGGACATGATACGATCTATATGCACCTCTATGTGCCGCTATTGGTAAAGCAGTTAGGTAACATATAAACAAACGTTGTTAATCTCTTAGTCTATCTTATTCATAAATAAAATATACTATATTGTTTAAACAGGTTATTCATTAGAACACAAAGAACAATAAAAAAATAATATGATATTGATATTTTAAACAGATTTCGAAACAGGCACAAGAGAGATGATTAGTTTCATAATATACTAAATAAACACACTATTATCCAATATTAAAATAGGAGATAGCTATCTATACAACTCCATGTTGCTTGTTATTTCACTAATTAATATAATAACAAAATAAAAGCAGGACTGGGTCAATCCATCTTAAGTGGTCCAACATAGGTTGCTTGACTATTTTTAATTTTCCTACTTTTTGTTTTGAGTTTGTTTTGAGTTATTACCACCAGATTTTTATTTTTTATTTTACTTGGTTTAACCACAGCTGCTATCTTTGTGTCATGGTGCATAACAAATTTTGGTTATACAGATGATTAGGGAAACCTCAATATCTCAGCTCAAAATGGTCGTAGCTCCTTGGAACAAAAACTGATCTCTAGATCACATTACAAAGTACATGGCCATATAAATATTTTGCATATTCTTGATCCTTAGACTTAGAACTTAAATCCTAAAACAATAATGAAAAATGCTGAAAGTTCCATTTTTAGGTTATATTTTAATAGAAAGTTTTATTAGGGAGTACCTAAGTAAGTACAGTGTGCATTCAGAACATTTCAGGTTTAAGGCTTCTCTTATTCATTTTTATTATTTTTTTTATTTATTTTTTTACGGTGGTGAGAACGTGCAATTTTTTTAACATTGCCCCTCACTTTCAGGTTCAATATTTCTGGTAGGGGACCAGATAGGAACCTGAAAAAAAATGAGTTTGAGATTCCACTGGTTACAGAGCTAGGGCTCATAGAAATCTTAGGAAAATTCTACTTTATTCATGCATTTTGAGAAAGGACAAGATGTCATATAAGCATAGCATAGCAAATAATACAAATTAACAGTATTTTACACTAATTATGAATCTAATTGACATACAATAGCTCATACTTGTCAGTGAGCTCTAAAATATTACTGCATTTGATACTGACAACAATAAAACATCTATCATGTTGGTACAGGCACAAACAAAATATTGGAGCAGGACGATGTCCAGGGGATGTCCAAACCTGCAAGTGTATGGAGGCAGCTTGTCACTGTGTTGGCTGCATTCTTGTAAGTTAGATGCTAGGAGATGAGGTGTGTTAAGTTATGCAGGAAAAGATTTTATCCATAAATGGAAACACAATGTTCACTTGGGTGTTTTACAAATGAACAGTGTCTTAAACAAAGCTATAGTGTTGCTTCTCCTATGATAAATCTTGTGGCTACAGTTCAGATGAAAAGAAGTTACTGTGTTCAAAGGTAGGATGTGATGCTACATCAGTTTGTAAGTACCATGAATACAAATTTCTATTGAAATGTCATCACATATATGGAAATAGTTGTTTTAATTCCTTGGAATAACACAGCAACCTATTACAAAAGGTTAATGAGAAAATCGATTAGAGTACATATCAAATTTAAAGAACTATCCTCTAAACATTGTCCCTGGTAGGTCATTGAGTCCTAGTAAGAAAGAAGAAATGGAAATAGTAAATAGCGTAGTGTATCTCCACTAAACAACCACACTATGCCAATAAAACACAAAAAAATTGGCAAATATAGAAGCTAAATTATAAAAACAGAGTGGTTGCGCCTATGTTGTGAAAAACAAAAGTCTGAAAATGAATAATACTAAGGATAATACTTAAAAAATAATAAAAATAATTTAATTTAGGCGAGATAGTAAAAAATAATAAAGTTTACTAGTTAAAAAATATGTTGAACATATAACTCATTTTGCAAATACTGTGATGTGAGGAGCTAGACTCTTCCCACCCAGCCAATCTAATGTAACTGCCTTCTTCCTAAGCAGTAAATATTAGTACAAGATTTAATTAATTGATTTCAGATAGCGCTAAAAGCTGTGGGTTTCTAAAAATAATTTTAAATAAATTAATGAATAAAACCTTATCCTTATTTCAGCTATAGGTCTCTGTTTATACCAGAAAATTATACCACAAATCTATTTCAGTTAAATTTCTGATAAAAGGGTTTCCTAAAGAAATAATTCCAGAATACTCAAATCTTAAAAATATATAATTTAATCTTTCAATTTGATCTTTGATTTCCAATTAATACAATGAAGTCACCCCAGAAAATTCAGTCCTTAGAGCTAACTTCTCTTAAAAAATGCACAATATATTAATACTCTTCACATTCATTCCGTACCAATTCATTCAAAAAAACACTCATATGTATATAATGACTTTCTAAATAAGGCCTCTACGCTATGACTTTACAATACTAAATATCTATCTTAATAGGGATCTCACTATATGAGGTCTTAACAAACTGATTCCTTTAATGTTTATAAACAAAACAATATTTTTCAAAACAGTGAAACCTCGTCTCTAAAATGTTTCCACAACAGTTTTTGATTTTAACTGTTTCCAGAGATTATATCCATACAGTCACTCTTGAGGAGATACAATTGGTGCCAAGGCAATTCTCTCTTTCGTTCCAGTAATCCCTGTATTTCAATTGATAATAATACAAAAAATAGTATTGTATTGATAATACAAAAAATAGAGACACTTGAACATACAGATCATCATCAATTTTATAAGTGATACGTTGGGATAAGTATTTCACATAAAATTATATTATCAATTGAAATACAGGGATTACTGGAATGAAAGAGAGAATTGCCTTGGCATCAATTGTATCTCCTCAAGAGTGACTGTAGGGATATAATCTCTGGAAACATTTAAAATCAAAATCTGTTGTGGAAACATTTTAGAGACGAGGTTTCACTGTTTTGAAAAAGATTGTTTTGTTTATAAACGTATAAGGAATCAGTTTGTTAAGACCTCATATAGTGAGATCCCTATTAAGATAGATATTTACTATTGTAAAGTCATAGCGTAGAGGCCTTATTTAGAAAGTCATTATATACATATAAGTGTTTTTCTTTTACAAGATATGCCGAGTCCACGGGTTTCATCCTTACTTGTGGGATATTATCCTCCTGCTAACAGGAAGTGGCAAAGAGCACCACAGCAGAGCTGTTACATAGCTCCCCCCCTAACTCCTCCCCCCAGTCATTCTCTTTGCCTATACTAGTAATAGGAAGGGTAATGTGATAGTGGTGACAAAATGATCGTTTTAATTTCTCCAATCAAGATATTTTTTATTTTAAATGGTACCGGTGAGTACTATTTTAATCAGGGAGGATATGGAAGAAGATTTCTCCCTGAAATCGATGAACTTAGCAGCAGTTACTAGGGTCAGTTATGGTTCCCACAAATCTGAAGGTAATATGAAGAAAACTTTTCAGTGTGGAGGACAGTCTCATGCATTAAGCAGCATTTGAGGTATGTGTCAGCCTAATTTTTCTGAGGAAACCTTGTATATCAGAATTGGCTGTATTTAGTTCCTTATAAGGAACAGGGTAAGCAGTAGTCCTAATTGTAAAGGGGAGTTACTGCCCTATTGGGTGTTTTTTTTCTTTATTGCAATATAATTGACACTGGGACCTTTTATTCATAAACCTATATGACACAAAAGTAAAAGAAATTGTGTGGGGACCACTTGGCTGTTTATAACCGCTTCCCATGCAGTATTTGAATTTCTAAGTGCGACGTTCATTGTGGGCGGGGCCTGTTTTTGCGCCTCAGTTGAGCAGTTTACTCTGAAGGAGACAGCAGACATTAGCTCCGGTTGGGCTCTATCTGTGTTTTACACTATCCGGATTGGTGTAGATTCATTTGGCAGTTCTCTGGGGGCAGGTAGGCGCCACAGCTCAGGGGTCATTATTTAGAAAATTTTATTATTTTTCTTATTTGATGTTCCTGTAGAGAGTAAATTCAATAGTTACATATGAATGCAATAATTTTTTGAAAAATTATTCATCCATACATAAGTTTTTAAACATTCATAGACGTTTTGAAGCATATTTCAGAAAATATTTTACCTCAGACAGATTCAGACTTAACGTCCTTTAAATTTTAAATTGAACAGCTTCGTATGTTACTCAGGGAGGTCCTAGCAACTCTGGATGATTGTGAAACCATTACAATTCCTCCAGAAAAATTGTGTAAGATGGATAAATATCTAGAAGTTCCTACTTACACTGATGTTTTTCCGATTCTCAAAAGAATTTCGGAAATTGTTAGAAAGGAATGGGATAGACCAGGTATACCGTTCTCTCCCCCTCCTAATTTTAAGAACATGTTTCCCATATCAGATACCATGAAGGACTCTTGGCAAACGGTCCTTAAGGTGGAGGGAACAATATCTACTCTAGCTAAACTTACAACTATACCTATTGAAGATAGTTGTGCTTTCAAAGACCCTATGGATAAAAAATTAGAGGGTCTTCTAAAGAAATTATTTATTCACCAGGGTTTCTTGTTACAACCTGATGCTTGCATTATTCCAGTAACTACGGTGGCAGCTTTTTGGTTTGACGCCCTTGAAGAGTCTCTGAAAGTAGAGACGCCCCTAGACGACATTTTAGACAGAATTAAAGCTCTAAAATTAGCTAATTCTTTTATCACTGATGCTGATTTTCAGATTACTAAATTAGCAGCAAAAAATGCAGATTTTGCAATATTGACACGTAGAGTGCTATGTTTAAAATCGTGGTCTGCTGATGTATCATCAAAGTCTAAACTGTTAACTATTCCTTTCAAGGGTAAAACTCTGTTTGGCCCTGAATTGAAGGGAAACATTGCGGACATTACTGGAGGTAAAGGCCATGCCCTACCTCAAGATAAACCTCCTAGGAAGGGTAAACAAAATAATTTTTGTTTCTTTCAAAATTTCAGAGGAGTACCCTCTGAATCCTCTTCCACCAATAAGCAGGAAGGAAATTTTGCTCACTCCAAGTCTGTCTGGAGACCTAATAAGACCTGGAATAAGAGTAAACAAACCAAAAAGCCCGCTTCTGCTACCAAGACAGCATGAAGGGGCAGCCCCCGATCCTGGACTGGATCTAATAGGGGGCAGACTTTCTCTCTTTGCTCAGGCTTGGGCAAGGGATGTGCAGGATCCCTGGGCATTATAAATTGTGACCCAGGGGTATCAACTGGAATTCAAAAATTTTCCCCCAAGAGGGAGATATAATCTTTCATGTTTGTCTGTAGACCAGACAAAAAGAGAGGCGTTCTTACATTGTGTAAAAGACCTCCAGTTCCAAAACTGGAAGAGGGACAGGGGTTTTACTCAAACCTTTTCGTGGTTCCAAAAAAAGAGGGAACTTTCAGACCTATTTTGGATTTAAAGTTCCTGAACAAATTTCTCAGGGTCTCATCGTTCAAGATGGAGACTATTCGAACAATCTTACCAATGATCCAGGAGGGTCAATACATGACCACCGTGGACCTGATGGATGTGTATCTTCACATTCCTATCCACAAAGATCATCATCAGTTTCTAAGGTTTGCCTTTCTGGAAAAGCATTATCAGTTCATGGCCCTTCCCTTTGGGTTGGCCACAGCTCCAAGAATCTTCACAAAGGTGCTAGGGTCCCTTCTGGTGGTCCTCAGGCTGTGGGGTATAGCAGTAACGCCCTATCTGCATGATATTTTGGTTCAGGCATCAACTTATCATCTGACCAAATCTCACACGGACACTGGGCTGTCCTTTCTAAGAACTCACGGTTGGAAAGTGAATATAGAAAAGAGTTCACTTGTTCCACAAACGAGAGTTCCATTCTTGGTAGACATGAAAAAATTTCTGACAGAGGTCAGAAAATCTAAAATTCTAAATACTTGCCGAGCTCTTCAGTCCATTCCTCGGCCATCAGTGGCACAGTGTATGGAGGTCATTGGATTAATTGTAGCAGCGATGAACATCATTCCGTTTGCTCACTTTCACCTCAGGCCACTTCAACTGTGCATGCTCAATCAGTGGAATGGGGATTATGCAAATTTATCTCCTCAGATAAATCTCGATCAAGAGACCAGAGACTCTCTTCTTTGGTGGTTGTCACAGGATCATCTGTCCCAAGGAATGTGCTTCCGCAGACCATCATTGATTATAGTGACAACGGATGCCAGCCTCTTGGGCTGGGGTGCAGTCTGGAATTCCCTGAAGGCTCAGGGAACTTGGACTCCAATGGAGTCTCAGTTGCCAATCAATATTCTGGAACTGAGAGCAATATTCAATGCGCTTCAGGCGTGGCCTCAGTTGGCACTGACCAAGTCCATAAGATTCCAGTCGGACAATGTCACGACTGTAGCATATATCTATCATCAGGGGGGAACAAGAAGTTCTCTTGCAATGATAGAGGTATCAAAGATAATCCGATGGGCAGAGATTCACTCTTGCCATCTATCAGCAATCTATATCCCAGGAGTAGAGAACTGGGAGGCGGATTTTCTAAGTCGTCAGACTTTTCATCCGGGGGAGTGGGAACTCCATCCGGAGGTGTTTGCATCGTTGATTCATCAATGGGGCACACCAGAATTGGATCTGATGGCATCTCGACAGAATGCCAAACTTCCATGCTATGGGTCCAGGTCAAGGGATCCCCAGGCTGTACTAATAGATGCTCTAGCAGTACCTTGGTCGTTAAACCTGGCTTATGTGTTTCCACCATTTCCTCTCCTGCCTCGTGTGATTGCAAGAATCAAACAGGAGAGAGCTTCAGTAATTCTAATAGCGCCTGCATGGCCTTGCAGGACTTGGTATGCAGATCTGGTGGACATGTCTTCTCTGCCACTGCAGAGACTACCATTGAGACAGGACCTTCTAATTCAAGGTCCATTCCAACATCCAAATCTAAATTCTCTGCAGCTGACTGCCTGGAGATTGAACGCTTGATTTTATCTAAGCGGGGATTCTCTGAGTCGGTCATTGATACTCTGATTCAGGCTCGCAAGTCTGTCACTAGAAAGATTTACCATAAAATATGGCGTAAATATCTTTGTTGGTGTGATTCCAAGGGTTACTCATGGAGTAAGATTAGGATTCCTAGGATCTTGTCCTTTCTCCAAGAAGGATTGGAAAAAGGATTATCTGCTAGATTCTCTAAAAGGACAAATTTCTGCTTTGTCAATTTTATTACACAAACATCTGGCGGATATCCCAGACGTTCAGTCTTTTTGTCAGGCTTTAATCAGAATCAAGCCTGTGTTTAAATCTGTTGCTCCACCTTGGAGTCTGAACTTAGCTCTTAAGGTTCTTCAAGGGGTTCCGTTTGAACCCATGCATTCCATAGATATTAAACTGTTATCTTGGAAAGTTTTATTTTTAGTTCCTATCTCTTCTGCTCGAAGCATTTCTGAGCTTTCTGCGTTACAATGTGATTCGCCTTATCTTATATTTCATTCTGATAAGGTGGTTTTACGTACTAAACCTGGATTCCTTCCTAAGGTTGTTTCAGATAAGAATATTAATCAGGAAATTGTTGTTCCTTCCTTGTGTCCTATTCCTTCTTCTAAGAAGGAACATCTATTACATAATTTGGATGTGGTCCATGCTTTAAAATTTTACTTACAAGCGACCAAGGATTTCAGACAAACATCCTCTCTTTTTGTAGTTTATTCTGGAAAATGTAAGGGTCAAAAAGCTACGGCTACCTCTCTCTCTTTTTAGCTGAAAAGCATCATCCGCCTGGCATATGAGACTGCTGGACAACAGCCTCCTGAAAAAATTACGGCTCATTCTACTAGAGCTGTGGCTTCCACATGGGCTTTTAAAAATGATGCTTCTGTTGAACAGATTTGTAAGACTGCGACTTGGTCCTCCCTTCATACTTTTTCCAAATTTTCCAAATTTGGTACTTTTGCTTCTTCTGAGGCTATCTTTGGGAGAAAGGTTCTTCAAGCAGTGGTGCCTTCCGTTTAGGTTCCTGTCATGTCCCTCCCTTTCATCCGTGTCCCAAAGCTTTGGTATTGGTATCCCACAAGTAAGGATGAAACCCGTGGACTTGGCATATCTTGTAAAAGAAAAGGAAATATATGCTTACCTGATAAATTGATTTCTTTTACGATATGCCAAGTCCACGGCCCACCCTGTCATTTTAAGACAGGATTTATTTTATTTTTTAAAAACTACAGTCACCTCTGCACCTTATAGCTTTTCCTTTCTCTTCCTATACCTATGTAACAGCTCTGCTGTGGTACTCTTTGCCACTTCCAGTTAGAAGGAGGATAATATCCCACAAGTAAGGATGAAACCCATGAACTCGGCATATCGTAAAAGAAATCAATTTATCAGTTAAGCATAAATTTCCTTTTTTGAATGAATTGGCACGGAATGAATGTGAAGAGTATTAATATATTGTGTATTTTTTAAGAGAAGTTAGCTCTAAGGACTGATTTTTTTTGTGGTGACTTCATTGTATTAATTGGAAATAAAAGATCAAATTGAAAGATTAAATTATATATTTTTAAGATTTGAGTAGTCTGAAATTATTTCTTTAGGAAACCCTTTTATCAGAAATTTAACTGAGATAGATTTGTGGTATAATTTTATGGTATAAACAGAGACCTATAGCTGAAATAAGGATAAGATTTTATTCATTCATTTATTTAAAATTATTTTTAGAAACCCACAGCTTTTAGCGCCATCTGAAATCAATTAATTAAATGCTGAATATATAACTCATACATATAAATACAAATAATAATAATAGTATCTATAATCCAGAATATAAAAAAACCTACTAACAATAATTTCCTTATATATACTCAGCAGCCTCTAAAATACATAACATACCTCAATGACTGGCCAGTCAAAAACTAAAACCTAATAAGTTAAATTGTCTAATAGGAGATCAAATGTGTGTCCAAACGATATCAATTAATAGTATAAAATATTATACTTAAAAAATCTATTTGATGTATCAAAAATTCATTCATATGTCAAAGAGAAAAATATGGCGTTTTCTTTATAAAAGGATACTCAGAAGTTTCAATAAGAATGTCACAATTTGTATCAATGAGAGTGTCACAGTATTTAGAATAAATAAATAGCCCGTTAGTTAGTTTGTAGTTATATCCATGATTTAATATATGATTTGAAAAAATCATATAACAATTTGAGAAAATGTCCTTAGATAGAACGTTCAAAAAATGTCTAGCAATTACCGGTAAATGTCTTTTTAAGCTATGAGCATTTGTTAAGAGGACTAACAGCTACCACCGCTGAGTGTATATCTTACTATGAGCAGTTTTTCTTTCCGAACGGTCTCCTTGTGGCTCCTCCGATCCTGACTAAGCCCAGCGTCCCTTAGAACACTACCGGACAGTCTCCTTATGGTTCCTCCGATCTTGGCTTTAGTCCAGCGTCCCTTAGAACGCTACTTGAAGTCCACTCTGACCTCGGGAAATTAGTTACCACT
Organism: Bombina bombina; assembly: GCF_027579735.1. NCBI lineage: Eukaryota > Metazoa > Chordata > Amphibia > Anura > Bombinatoridae > Bombina > Bombina bombina. Next base: position 680,082,403 of record NC_069501.1, on the reverse strand, counting down.
CTTTGTCAGTCTATAGGGTTCAATAGCCGTGTCTCTGTAGCCCAGCTGATTTCCTCATTCACTATGCGTTTCAGGTACAGGTGTACCGCTCACTTTTTTGTTGAGACTTGGAAAAACCGCAAATCCATTTACGTAAATTGTGTATCCTCTTCTTTCAATGGGACTTGCATAGCGCCGGTATTACGAGTCTGCCAAAAAGTGAGCGGTGACCCTCTCCTGTCAAGGCTGGTACCGCATTTTAAAATCAGTAGTTAAGAGTTTTACACTACAATGCCGTAGCATAAAACTCTTAACTAAAGTGCTAAAAAGTACACTAACACCCATAAACTACCTATTAACCCATAAACCGAGGCCCTCCAACATCACAAACACTAAATGAAAAATGTTAACCCCTAATCTGCTGAACCATACATCGCCTCCACTATAATAAATATATTAACCCCTAAACTGCCGCACTCCCGCCTCGCAAACACTAGTTAAATATTATTAACCCCTAATCTGCCATCCCTAGCATCACCGCCACCTACCTACATTTATTAACCCCTAATCTGCCGCCTCCAATGTTGCCGCCACTATATTAACCCTTTGAGTGCTAAGCACTTTCCCACCTGGGTGCTAAGCCCATTTGAGTTTTTTTTTAAATTTTAAATTTTTTAAAATATTTTTTTTTACTTTTTTTTCTTTTCTTTTTAGATCCCCAAGACATATACTGTTTGAAAAGGTAGGCGATTACCTTTCCAACGGTGGGTCTTAGGGGCCTGTAGCTGCTTAGACGTCTGAGATACAGGCTTCTAAGCAGCATGCCCCCTTCCCCTATATTGTCCTTTGTCATTTTTAAATAAAGTTGCATGGTGACGTCATCACTTTATTACGCATGACGTCACTGCACAAAACGGAAAGCCCCGGCGATGCCTGTCACTCTACAGGCATGATCGCCGGGGTAGGAGCGGGTGGGAGCCCCCAGATCTCCCTCAAGGTGAGAGAATGCTAACGACGGCTCTGAGCCGTCGTTAGCACCTGAGTGAGAATCTCTGTGATTAGCACTCAAGGGGTTAAAGTTATTAACCCCTAAATCAATGTCTAACCCTAACCCTAACACCCCCTAACTTAAATATAATTAAAAAAATCAAAATAAATATTTCTATCATTAACTAAATTATTCCTATTTAAAACTAAATACTTACCTGTAAAATAAACCCTAAACTAGCTACAATATAACTAATAGTTTCATTGTAGCTAGCTTAGGATTTATTTTTATTTTACAGGCAAGTTTGTATTTATTTTAACTAGGTAGAATAGTTACTAAATAGTTATTAACTATTTAATAACTACCTAGCTAAAATAAATGCAAAAGTACCTGTAAAATAAAACCTAACCTAAGTTACAATTACACCTAACACTACATTATTAATTACATTAAATAAATTAAATACAATTAAATAAATTACATACAATTACCTAAATTAAATTAAATTATCTAAAGTAAAAAGAAAACCCCCCACTAAATTACAGAAAATAATAAACAAAGTACAGAAATGTAAACTAATTACACGTAATCTAATAGCCCTATTAAAATAACCCCCCCAAAATAAAAAAACCCTAGCCTAAACTAAACTACCAATAGCCCTTAAAAGGGCCTTTTGCGGGGCATTGCCCCAAAGTAATCAGATCTTTTACCTGTAAAAAAATACAAACAAAACCCCCAACAGTAAAACCCACCACCCACACAACCAACCCCCCAAATAAAATACTAGCTAAAAAAAACTAAGCTCCCCATTGCCCTGAAAAGGGCATTTGGATGGGCATTGCCCTTAAAAGGGCAGTTAGCTCTTTTGCAAGCCCAAACCCATAATCTAAAAATTAAACCCACCCAATACACCCTTAAAAAACCTAACACTAACCCCCTGAAGATCGACTTAACGGGATACATCTTCATCAAAGCCGGGCAAAATGGTCCTCCAGATGGGCAGAAGTCTTCATCCAAGCCGGGTAGAAGTGGTCCTCCAGACGGGCATTTTCTGTCTTCATCCATCCGGCGTGGAGCGGCTCCATCTTCAAGACATCCAACGCGGATTATCCTCTTCTTCCGACGACTATAACAGAATGAAGGTACCTTTAAGTGACATCATCCAAGATGGCGTCCCTTAGATTCCGATTGGCTGATAGAATTCTATCAGCCAATTGGAATGAAGGTAGAAAAAATCCTTTTGGCTGATGCAATCAGCCAATAGTATTGAAGTTCAATCCTATTGGCTGATCCTATAAGACAATAATATTGAGCTTGCATTCTATTGGCTAATTGGAACAGCCAATAGAATGCGAGCTCAATCCTATTGGCTTATTGGATCAGCCAGTAGGATTGAACTTCAATCCTATTGGCTGATTGCATCAGCCTATATGATTTTTTCAACCTTAATTCTGATTGAATAATAGAATTCTATCAGCCAATCGGAATCTAAGGGACGCAATCTTGGATGACGTCACTTAAATGTACCTTCATTCTGTTTTAGTCGTCGGAAGAAGAGGATGCTCTGCGTCAGATGTCTTGAAGATGGAGCCGCTCCACGCCGGATGGATGAAGACAGAAGATGCCGTCTGGATGAAGACTTCTGCCCATCTGGAGGACCACTTCTACCCGGCTTGGATGAAGACTTCTGCCCCTCTGGAGGATCACTTCGCCCGGCTTTGATGAAGACGTCTCCCGGTAAGTCAATCTTCAGGAGGTTAGTGTTAGGGTTTTTTAATGGTGTATTGGGTGGGTATAATTTTTAGATTAGGGGTTTGGGCTTGCAAAAGAGCTAACTGCCTTGTAAGGGCAATGCCCATCCAAATGCCCTTTTCAGGGCAATGGGGAGCTTAGGTTTTTTTAGCTAGTATTTTATTTGGGGGTTGGTTGTGTGTGTGGTGGGTTTTACTGTTGGGGGTTTTGTTTGTATTTTTTTTTACAGGTAAAACAGCTGATTACTTTGGGGCAATGCCCCGCAAAAGGCCCTTTTAAGGGCTATTGGTAGTTTAGTTTAGGCTAGGGTTTTTTTTTATTTTGGGGGGGCTTTTTTATTTTAATAGGGCTATTAGATTAGGTATAATTAGCTTACATTTCTGTAATTTGTTTATTATTTTCTGTAATTTAGTGTGGGGGGGTTCTTTGTACTTTAGATAATTTCATTTAATTAAGGTAATTGTATGTAATTTATTTAATTGTATTTAATTTAGTTAATGTAATTAATTATAATGTAATGTTAGGTGTAGTTGTAACTTAGGTTAGGTTTAATTTTACAGGTACTTTTGTATTTATTTTAGCTAGGTAGTTATTAAATAGTTAATAACTATTTAGTAACTATTCTACCTAGTTAAAATAAATACAAACTTGCCTGTAAAATAAAAATAAATCCTAAGCTAGCTACAATGTAACTATTAGTTATATTGTAGCTAGTTTAGGGTTTATTTTACAGGAAAGAATTTAGTTTTAAATAGGAATAATTTAGTTAATGATAGGAATATTTATTTCAATTTCTTTTAATTATATTTAAGTTAGGGGGTGTTAGGGTTAGGGTTAGACATTGATTTAGGGGTTAATAACTTTAATATAGTGGCGGCGATGTTGGGGGCGGCAGATTAGGGGTTAATAAATGTAGGTAGGTGGTGGTGACATTGGGTGTTGCAGAGTAGGGGTTAATAAATATAATGTAAGGTTCAGCGATGTTGGGTGCAGTAGCTTAGGGGTTCATAAGTATAATGTAGGTGGCGGCGGTCTCCGGAGCAGCAGATTAGGGGTTAATATTTATAATTTAGGTGTCGGCGATGTCGGGGTGGCAGATTAGGGGTTAATAAGTGTAAGATGAGGGTTGTTTAGACTCGGGTTCATGTTAGGGTGTTAGGTGTAGACATAAAATGTATTTCCCCATAGGAATCAATGGGGCTGCATTAAGGAGTTTTATGCTGCTGTTTTGCAGGTGTTAGACTTTTTCAGCCGGCTCTCCCCATTGATCCCTATGGGGAAATCGTGCACGAGCACGTTACACCAGCTCACCGCTGACTTAAGCAGTGCTGGTATTGGAGTATGGTAATGAGCAAAATTTTGCTCAACGCTCACTTCTTGTCTTTTAGCAACGGGTTTTTAAAAACTCGTAATACCAGCGCTGCATGTAAGTGAGCGGTGAGGGAAAACTGCTCGTTAGCACCACATAGCCTCTAACGTAAACACTTATTTGTCCAGAAAAATAAGCATTTTTTAATATTATGATTGTCTTTGAATTAGATACACAGAATATTTTTGTTCTGAAGACAAATAATGCTAGTAATCCTTCCATATCTATATTGAACAGTTCTCTGACTAAAAATTGATTAAACAAGTGTTATCTATACTTATGTAATATATAAGTTGGTTATTATAAAAAGTTAAAACATTTTTAATAAAGGGATATATAACAACCTATCTGCATTATTGGATTCAAATAAGATTAAAAAATAATAAAAAATAATAAATAATAAATATATACTTAGCCATGTTCACTATGATGGTAATAAATATAAAAAGCGATCTGAACTATAGAAGACCAATATACATACATATATCTAAAGACAAATAAAATATATATACATACATATGCACAAATATATGTGCATACACACTAAAACGTGTGCACATATATATAGAGAGAACATAATGTTATATACATATAAGCCCAAAGTTATCAAGGTCTGGCGGACCTGATCCGACACTGCGGATCAGGTCCGCCAGACCTCACTGAATACGGCGAGCAATATGCTTGCAGTATTAAGCATTGCACCAGCAGCTCACAAGAGCTGCTGGTGCAATGCCGCCCCCTACAGATTTGCGGCCAATCGGCTGCCAGCAGGGGGGTATCAATCAACCCGATCGTACTCGATTGGGTTGATTTCCGGCAATGTCTGTCCGCCTGCTCAGAGCAGACGGACAGGTTATGGAGCAGCGGTCTTTGTGACCGCTGCTTCATAACTGCTGTTTCTGGCGAGTCATCAGATTCATCCATTCGGAGCTTGATACATATGCCCCATAGACTGGAATATAATTCCATTCTAAATTGGTGGACCTATAGGATTTACAGATAAAATAATTATATATACACCTCATATATAAAATAGTTATAACATTATTATAAAATAATTATATAATAATTGTGAGGGCCTATAATGGATGTATATATATGTATTTCTATTGAAGAGTAAAAGAACAGATGTCCAAATCATCAATACATAATATGGGACATATTAAAGAGAGAACATATTAAAAAAATGGCGAATATATAAAAAAAATATATATATATACACTATATAAGATATTATTTAAATAAAGTGGTGACCATAAAAAGGAAGGAATGTAGATCCATTATTGTAAGGGGTTAGATGGAATTCAATGTTTAAACCTTTAGGATATTTTATTTCTAGTTCATAAATCCATTTGTATTTAAGTTTCAGTAGTTCATTCTTAATATTTTCACCCCTCCAATTTGGGTTTAATTTATTAATGGCCAATTTGGTTTAATTTATCAATGGCCACATATTTAATTTTTTTTAAATTACAGTTATTGCATGTTAAAAAATGTTTCGGTGCAGGGAGATCTTTATTCCTATCCTCTGTGGCATTTTCTATTGATAATATATGCTCTCTAACCCTTTCTCTTACAGGCCTTGTAGATTCTCCTACATATTGTTTGCCACAGCTGCAATTTATTAAATAAATAATATTTTTATCTGTACATCAAATTAAATGTTTAATTTCATATTCTTTACCAGTTATACTTGAATATATTTTTTTCTTTTTCTCTGAGTGTCTGCAAGCCTTGCATGCTAGACAAGGGTAAAATACTTTTAGGTTTTCCCCTAAAAGATCGTTATCTTTCTTATTCTTCTTCTTTTTTAGGTATGTTGGTGCTAAATCTATATTTCAAATTGTTAGCTTTCCTATAGATGAAGTTTGGTTTATCTTCTATTATTTCTTTTAATTGGTCATCTAATTTTAATATATTCCAATGCTTATTTATTATTTTCTCCACACTTTTATAATTTGTATTATACTGGGTAATCAGAGGTACAGTAGGTTTTTTATTTGTTACTTTGTTTTTTATTCCATGCACAATATCATTCCTATTTTATTTCTTACTGACTCAATTTCTTTATCTATAAGTTCACCTTTGTAACCTCTTTCAACAAATTTTTCTTTTAGAACTTCCGATTGTTTAATAAAATCTTTCTCCTGCGTGCAGTTTTTTCTCATACGTTGTATCTGACCTTTAGGTATATTTCTTTTCCATTGATATAGATGGCTGCTATCAGCATGCTATCAACAGGTTTAAAGTGTGTTTTTGTGCTAATATGGTTATCTTCAATAAAAATTTCAAAGTCTAAAAATATAATTTTTTCTTTACTCATATCACATGTGAATTTTAGATTCATATTGTTATTATTCATTTTATTGAAGAAGGCCTCAAAATGTACCCTAGCCACTCTTCAGATAATAAAAATATAATCTATATTTCTTTTATACAAGACCAGACTCGCTCCAAGTGATGCATTCGTGAGAAAATTGCTTTCCCAAAAACCCATAATTAAATTTGCGTAACTTGGAGCGAACCTGGTCCCCATGGCTGTGCCACAAATTTGGTGAAAAAATTATTCTTCAAAGTTAAAATAATTGTGTGTTAAAATAAATGTTATACTTTCTAGAATAAAATTTCTATACAATGTATTTACTTCTTTATCTGCTTCCAAATAATTATCTACTGCTCTTATGCCATCTATATGCCTAATGCAAGTATATAGGGATGTTACATCGCAGGTTATGAGCCACATATTTTTGTCCCATTCAATTTGTTCCAGTATTCTAATTACATGAGTGGAATCTTTCAGATAACTATCTAAATCAAGAAATATAGACCCAACACTTTATTTAACATTTATGCTCAAGTAGACAAAACAATACATAAAATTCTAGTGGAGACTGTAAATGTGTGGGCATATCACTTCCACTACAAATCTTTATTTCATTTAGTTCTTCCACCAAAAATTTAAAAACAAAACAAACAGTTTAAAAGGGGCCATAGGGCTAGTTGTGTACACACAATGTGTCTATTTTGCTGGGGTCTGAGCATTTGCACAGTATTCCATCTCTCTAAGGGACCATCTGTCTAAGTGGCCATTTTTAAGTGGCAAGGCTGAGAATTAGACAAGAATTTCAACTGCACAGATTGCTACTCATTGAAGCCCAACATCTCCTAAATCTAACCCTATTTCTCATTTACTTTCAGGTATGTCCCTTTAAACCCCTCTGTTTCTGCGGGATTTATTACACTGTTTTTAACTCCTGGTATGTCCCTTTAAACCCCTCTGTTTCTGCTGGATTTATTACACTGTTTTTAATTCCTGGTATGTCCCTTTAAACCCATCTGTTTCTGCTGGATTTATTACAATGTTTTTAACTCCTGGTATGTCCCTTTAAACCCCTCTGTTTCTGCTGGATTTATTACACTGTTTAACTCCTGGTATGTCCCTTTAAACCCCTCTGTTTCTGCTGGATTTATTACACTGTTTTTAACTCCTGGTATGTCCCTTTAAACCCCTCTGTTTCTGCTGGATTTATTACACTGTTTTTAACTCCTCGTATGTCCCTTTAAACCCCTCTGTTTCTGCTGGATTTATTACACTGTTTTTAACTCCTCGTATATCCCTTTAAACCCCTCTGTTTCTGCCGGATTTATTACACTGTTTTTAATTCCTCGTATGTCCCTTTAAACCCCTCTGTTTCTGCTGGATTTATTACACTGTTTTTAACTCGTGTGAACCAACTGTCTACTCCATTAATCTGCTCTTTCCTGTCCCCAGTATGTGCATCTCTCTATTATAAAACTTTGCTTAATTAATTAAATATTCCCCACCCAATTTCCTTTCTTGAACCTATCCCTCTGATCTTGTAGCAATTCTTAGTCTTATCACCTGGGTGTAACTTATTTCCCTGTCTGTAATCAATTAAACTCAGCTGTCTGCTGTAGCCTTATAAATTTAGGACCAGTTAGGGGAGAGCGTTTGCTGGGGTCTGAGCGTTTGCAGAGTATTCCATCTCTCTAAGCGACCAACTTTAAATGGCAAGGCTGAGAATTAGACAAGAATTGAACAAGATTTGTGGAAGATTTGTGGGAAGCTAAATATTTTCATTCAAAAAATCTTTTGCACTTAACATTCTGCTATGTTTTCAGGACTGCTTTTCCTTTTAACAGTCTCATGTCTATTCCACATGCATACTCACATGCTCATACCATACCCTTCTCCACATGCAGTTTTTATAGGCCCCTCTCTCCTTTCTTCTCCATACCTTAGCTCTCATTAACTACTTTCTATTTTAAAATCTATATCAACAAACTGCACCACTTCCCAGAAATACCCCCACTGCTATAAATCTCATTCTCACCTACTCTTACTTTCCATCTTGATGCTATTAGCCTCAGGCGACATCTCTCCAAATCCTGGGCCCACCCTCATTCCCACCATTACCCAATCACGCACTCCTTATAGAAACTTTAATAAAAGCAACACACATAACCTAATTTCCATCCAATGCATCCCACACCCACACACTCCTTTCGCCTACGCACTATGGAACTCTCGCTCTGTCTGCAACAAACTTAAAGCCATTCATGGCCTGTTTATATCAAATGCTTTCACCCTTTTAGCAGTTACAGAAACCTGGTTATCTCCTTCTGACACTGTTTCCATTGCTGCTCTAACACATGGCAGCCTTCACTTTAGCCATACCCCTAGGCCAGGTGAGAAACATGGCGGCAGTGTTGGCATCTTGCTCTCCCCCTCCTGCACTTATCAATACCTACCTCCAATCCCATTGCTCTCCTTCTCCTCCTTTGAAGTCCACTGTATTCGCCGGTTCTCCCCTCTCTCCCTCAAAGTGGCAGTCATCTATTGTCCTCCTGGACCAACCACCAAATTCTTTGACAACTTTGCCGCCTGGCTTCCTCACTTTCTCTCTTCAAATATACCAACCCTAATTCTTGGGGACTTCAACATTCCTATTGACAACCCATCTGCCCCCACTGCCTCTAAACTTCTTTCACTCACATCCTCCTTCGGTCTCTCACAATCCACCCTACTCACGACTCACCGTGATGGACACTCCATCGACCTGGTATTTTCCTACCTCTGTTCTATATCTGACACCACCTGTCACCCTTTTCCCATTTCAGACCATCACCTGGTCACCTATAATATTAATGCAAAAGCTAAACCCACTTCTCCATCCCGCCCCTGCACCTGAAGAAATACACATGCTGTGGACCCGCTCCAATTTTCAAAAATCAATTAAAATCTCCTCCCTTACACTTCCACTATAACCTGTCCTGATCTCCTTACAGCCCACTATAACAAAACTCTCTCTTCTGCACTAGACACACTTGCCCCTCCCCAGCTGCGCAAAACCCAACGCAGTCAGTTACAGCCCTGGCATGCTCAGCATACAAGCTATTTGCAAAAATGCTCTCTTACTGCTGAGTGTGTCTGGAGGAAAACTCACTCTGAACCTGATTTCATACACTATAAGTTTATTCTTCGCTCATACACTTCTGCCCTTCACTTAGCCAAGAAAACCTACTTCTCTTCTCTCATATCTACTCTTTCCTCAAACCCTAAATGACTCTTTTCCACCTTTAACTCTCTCCTCTACCCACCTGCTCCACCACCCCGTCTGTCTTTAGTGCTCAAGCCCTGGCAGACTACTTTTTAAACAAAACACGTACTAACTGAAGCAACATCCCAACACCAACCTGCAATATTCCAACAGGCCCAATGACTCCCTCTGCCACCCTCTCTATCTTCCATCCAGCCACTGAGAATGAAGTTTCTTCCTTACTATCTTCCTCACGTCTCACTACCTGCCCACTCGACCCTATCCCTTCCCATCTAATACCCTCCCTATCTTCCACCCTCACTCCTGCTCTTACCCACATCTTCAACCTATCTCTCTCTACCGGCTCATTCCCATCTTCTTTCAAACATGCAAAAGCCACTCCCATACTCAAAAAACCCTCTCTCGACCCTAATTCTCCCGAAAGCTACCGCCCCATATCACTGCTTCCACTAACATCAAAACTCCTTGAAAAACTAGTTTACAATCGCCTAACCCACTTCCTGTCCACCAACTCCTTGCTTGACCCACTGCAATCCGGTTTCCCCCCAAAACATTCAACTGAGACTGCCCTTACCAAGGTTACAAATGATCTTCTCTCTGCAAAAAATATTGGCCACTACTCTATACTCATCTAACTCGACCTCTCAGCTGCCACAGTTGACTACCCCCTCCTCCTACAGACCCTTAGCTCTTTTGGCCTCTGTGACACTGCTCTTTCCTGGATTCACTCCTATCTTTCCCACAGGTCCTTTTCTGTGTCATTTGCCGGTGACTCCTCCTCTCCTATGCCTCTGTCTGTTGGAGTACCTCAAGGAACTGTTCTGGGTCCTCTACTCTTCTCCATCTATACTTCTTCGCTGGGTAAACTTATCAATAGTTATGGCTTCAAATATCACCTCTATGCTGATGACACCCAGATCTACCTCTCCACCCCTGCTCTCTCTCCCTCTGTCCTTTCTCATGTCAGCGACTGCTTATCTGGTATTTCTTCCTCGATGGCCTCTCACGACCTAAAGATTAACATGTCCAAGACTGAGCTCCTTCTTATCCCCCCCTTCAAGTTCTACGCCGACTTCTGACTTCTCTATCCCTGTTGACGGCATCACCATTTCCCCATCGCCAAAAGTCCGCTGCCTCGGAGTCACACTTGACTCAAATCTATCCTTCGTCCCCCATATCCAATCGCTTTCTACATCCTGCCGCAACCATCTACGCAATATTTCCAAAATTCGCCCTTTTCTGAGTGCTGACACCACAAAGCAAAAAATCCACTCCCTTGTTATCTCCCTACTTGACTACTGCAATAACCTACTCACTGGCCTTCCTCTTTCCCGCCTCTCCCCCCATTAATCCATCCTAAATGCCTCCGCCAGACTTATCCACCTTTCCCATCGATCTGCATCTGCTGCACCTCTCTGTGAGTCCCTTCATTGGCTCCCCATTCACAGCAGAATTAAATTCAAAATTCTCACCCTTACATACAAAGCTCTCACCAACACCGCTCCCCTCTACCTATCCTCTTTAATACACAAGTATACTCCAGCCCGCCCACTAAGATCCAACAATGACATGCTCCTTGCATCCGCAACTATCACCTCTTCTCATGCTAGACTGCAGGACATCTGTCATGCAGCACCTACAGTCTGCAACACTCTCCCTTGTGCTGTCAGGCTTTGCCCTAATCTATCTTCCTTTAAATGTTTCCTGAAGACTTTTCTGTTCAGGGAAGCCTACCACCCAACTCAATAATAAATCAACTTAATTAAATTAACTAACATTTCCCTCATCTTACTCTGTATTAACATCTTTCCAATTCTTACAGTCCTCACCTGTTTCTCAACCTCCTACCCTTCTAGATTGTATGTTCCCATTGGAATAGGGGCCTCAATCCCTCCTGTATGTGTTTGTAAAGTTTGTCCTGTCTTTTACAAGTCTTGTTTTGTTTTATTTAAATTAATTGTATCCATGGACAGCGCTGCGGAATATGTTGGCGCTTCATAAATAAAGTATAATAATAATAATAATAATAATAATAATAATAATAATAATATATCTATATATAGTATAGGAATTATTAATTCATCCAATCTTAATTTCTGTATTTATCGGATAGAAAATTATTATGATAGACCTATACTATTATCATATATAATTGTCATGTACGAGTGCTCCTAAGAAATGCTGCATATACGTATATCAGGTGATATGGGGTGATTTAATAGCATAAATAGTCACTAAATATTAAGCAGCCTAGTGTTTCAAATTACATAGTTTCCCATGTCCTTAATAATCTCCATCTATTGGTAAGGGTACCATCAATCTGTGTGTAGTACACATGCTGCTTTATAGTTAGAGTGTGAACAATTATCACCTTCATTTAAGTCTTAGAGATTTAAATCTATACAATCTATAAAAACTAAGCTTATTCAGTGAATAACACTGTATCCTCATTTATTAAAGTGTGCAGTGAGTATACTTTCAGACCTAACTAGTCATGGTATTGGCTTGGTTTTATATTCAGCTTTTACTCCTTTGCTTTCACACTTATCAGTATGTCCTTATCTGAGATTTACTTATTAACTAAACCTGTATCCCAAATTCTCTAGTGTTAATTTATCGTTGTTTAACTCTCGTTATATCTCTTTTGAGATTTTCTATCAATTGTTTAATTAACTATCGGCTAGATTTGGAGTTTTGTCGGTAAGGACCCGCGTAGCTAACGCCGGCTTTTTTCAGGCCGCACCATAAAAATAACTCTGGTATTGAGAGTCCACAGAATCGCTGCGTTAGGCTCCAAAAAAGGAGCGTAGAGCATTTTTAACGCAACTTCAACTCTCGATACCAGAGTTGCTTACGGACGCGGCCAGCCTCAAAAACGTGCTCGTGCACGATTCCCCCATAGAAAACAATGGGGCTGTTTGAGCTGTAAAAAAACCTAACACCTGCAAAAAAGCCGCGTTCAGCTCTTAACGCAGCCCCATTGTTTGCTATGCGGAAACACCTCCTACGTCTGCACCTAACACTCTAACATGTACCCCGAGTCTAAACACCCCTAACCTTACACTTATTAACCCCTAATCTGCCGCCCCCGCTATCGCTGACACCTGCATTTTATTTTTAACCCCTAATCTGCCGCTCCGTAAACCGCCGCTACTTACATTATCCCTATGTACCCTTAATCTGCTGCCCCTAACACCGCCAACCCCTATATTATATTTAATAACCCCTAATCTGCCCCCCACAACGTCGCCTCCACCTGCCTACACTTATTAACCCCTAATCTGCCGAGCGGACTGCACCGCTACTATAATAAAGTTATTAACCCCTAATCCGCCTCACTAACCCTATAATAAATAGTATTAACCCTTAATCTGCCCTCCCTAACACCGCCGACACCTAACTTCAATTATTAACCCCTAATCTGCCGACCTGAGCTCACCGCTATTCTAATAAATGTATTAACCCCTAAAGCTAAGTCTAACCCTAACACTAACACCCCCCTAAATTAAATATAATTTTAATCTAACGAAATTAATTAACTCTTATTAAATAAATTATTCCTATTTAAAGCTAAATACTTACCTGTAAAATAAACCCTAATATAGCTACAATATAAATTATAATTACATTGTAGCTATTTTAGGATTAATATTTATTTTACAGGCAACTTTGTAATTATTTTAACCAGGTACAATAGCTATTAAATAGTTAAGAACTATTTAATAATTACCTAGTTAAAATAATTAAAAAATTACCTGTAAAATAAATCCTAACCTAAGTTACAATTAAACCTAACACTATACCATCATTAAATTCATTAAATAAAATACCTACAATTACCTACAATTAAACCTAACACTACACTATCAATAAATGAATTAAATACAATATCTACAATTATCTACAATTAAACCTAACACTACACTATCAATAAATTAATTAAATACAATTCCTACAAATAACTACAATGAAATAAACTAACTAAAGTACAAAAAATAAAAAAAAACTAAGTTACAAAAAATAAAAAAGAACTAAGTTACAAAAAATAAAAAAATATTTACAAACATAAGAAAAATATTACAATTTTAAACTAATTACACCTACTCTAAGCCCCCTAATAAAATAACAAAGCCCCTCAAAATAACAAAATGCCCTACCCTATTCTAAATTACTAAAGTTCAAAGCTCTTTTACCTTACCAGCCCTGAACAGGGCCCTTTGCGGGCCATGCCCCAAGAAGTTCAGCTCTTTTGCCTGTAAAAAAAACATACAATACCCCCCCAACATTACAACCCACCACCCACATACCCCTAATCTAACCCAAAACCCCCTTAAATAAACCTAACACTAAGCCCCTGAAGATCTTCCTACCTTATCTTCACCATACCAGGTTCACCGATCCGTCCTGAAGTGCTCCTCCGATGTCCTGATCCAAGCCCAAGCGGGGGGCTGAAGAGGTCCATGATCCGGCTGAAGTCTTCATCCAAGCGGGGCAGAAGAGGTCTTCCATCTGATTGAAGTCTTCATCCAGGCGGCATCTTCTATCGTCATCCATCCGGAGCGAAGTGGCAGCATCCTGAAGACCTCCGACGCGGAACATCCATCCTGCCCGACGACTGAACGACGAATGACGGTTACTCAGCCAATCAGATTGAGCTTGCATTCTATTGGCTGTTCCGATCAGCCAATAGAATGCAAGCTCAATCTGATTGGCTGATTGGATCAGCCAATCGGATTGATCTTGATTCTGATTGGCTGATTCCGTCAGCCAATCAGAATATTCCTACCTTAATTCCGATTGGGTGATAGAATCCTATCAGCCAATCGGAATTCGAGGGACGCCATCTTGGATGACATCATTTCAAGGAACCGTCATTCGTCGTTCAGTCGTCAGGCAGGATGGATGTTCCGCGTCGGAGGTCTTCAGGATGCTGCCGCTTCACTCCGGATGGATGACGATAGAAGATGCCGCCTGGATGAAGACTTCAATCAGATGGAAGACCTCTTCTGCCCCGCTTGGATGAAGACTTCAGCCGGATCATGGACCTCTTCAGCCCCCCGCTTGGGCTTGGATCAGGACATCGGAAGAGCACTTCAGGACTGGTATGGTGAAGATAAGGTAGGAAGATCTTCAGGGGCTTAGTGTTAGGTTTATTTAAGGGGGGTTTGGGTTAGATTAGGGGTATGTGGGTGGTGGGTTGTAATGTTGGGGGGGGGGGGTATTGTATGTTTTTTTTTACAGGCAAAAGAGCTGAACTTCTTGGGGCATGCCCCGCAAAGAGCCCTGTTCAGGGCTGGTAAGGTAAAAGAGCTTTGAACTTTAGTAATTTAGAATAGGGTAGGGCATTTTGTTATTTTGGGGGTCTTTGTTATTTTATTAGGGGGCTTAGAGTAGGTGTAAGTAGTTTAAAATTGTTGTAATATTTTTCTTATGTTTGTAAATATTTTTTTATTTTTTGCAACTTAGTTCTTTTTTATTTTTTGTACTTTAGTTAGTTTATTTCATTGTAGTTATTTGTAGGAATTGTATATAATTAATTTATTGATAGTGTAGTGTTAGGTTTAATTGTAGGTAATTGTAGGTATTTTATTTAATTAATTTAATGATAGTATAGTGTTAGGTTTAATTGTAACTTAGGTTAGGATTTATTTTACAGGTAATTTTGTAATTATTTTAACTAGGTAACTATTAAATAGTTCTTAACTATTTAATAGCTATTGTACCTGGTTAAAATAATTACAAAGTTGCCTGTAACATAAATATTAATCCTAAAGTAGCTACAATGTAATTATAATTTATATTGTAGCTATATTAGGGTTTATTTTACAGGTAAGTATTTAGCTTTAAATAGGAATAAGTTATTTAATAAGAGTTAATTTATTTCATTAGATTTAAATTATATTTAACTTAGGGGGGTGTTAGTGTTAGGGTTAGACTTAGCTTTAGGGGTTTAAAAATTTATTAGAATAGCGGTGAGCTCCGGTCGGCAGATTAGGGGTTAATGTTTGAAGTTAGGTGTCGGCGATGTTAGGGAGGGCAGATTAGGGGTTAATACTATTTATTATAGGGTTAGTGAGGCGGATTAGGGGTTAATAACTTTATTATAGTAGCGGTGCGGTCCGCTCGGCAGATTAGGGGTTAATAAGTGTAGGCAGGTGGAGGCGACGTTGAGGGGGCAGATTAGGGGTTAATAAATATAATATAGGGGTCGGCGGTGTTAGGGGCAGCAGATTAGGGGTACATAAGGATAACTTAAGTAGCGGCGCTTTGCGGTCGGCAGATTAGGGGTTAATAAGGGTAGGTAGTTGGCGGCGACGTTGTGGGGGGCAGATTAGGGGTTAATAAATATAATACAGGGGTCGGCGGTGTTGGGGCAGCAGATTAGGGGTACATAAGTATAACGTAGGTGGCGGTCAGCAGATTAGGGGTTAAAAAATTTAATTGAGTGGCGGCGATGTGGGGGGACCTCAGTTTAGGGGTACATAAGTAGTTTATGGTTGTTAGTGTACTTTAGAGTACAGTAGTTAAGAGCTTTATGAACCGGCGTTAGCCCAAAAAGCTCTTAACTACTGACTTTTTTCTGCGGCTGGAGTTTTGTCGTTAGATTTCTAACGCTCACTTCAGACACGACTCTAAATACCGGAGTTAGAAAGATCCCATTGAAAAGATAGGATACGCAATTGACGTAAGGGGATCTGCGGTATGGAAAAGTTGCGGCTGAAAAGTGAGCGTTAGACCCTTTTTTGAGTGACTCCAAATACCGGAGTTAGCCTAAAACCAGCGTTAGGAGCCTCTAACGCTGGTTTTCACGGCTACCGCCAAACTCCAAATCTAGGCCTATATTTTTTGTATTCCATTGATTTAATATATTTCCAATATCTTGTATCAAGTACTCATTCATTCACTCTGATACCAAGTTACAGCTTTCAACTCCACCACCATGCACGTATGATAGTTCATTATTTAGCGGTTATGAAGCCAGTATTATATATTAGTCGCAGGACCTTATTCTTTTTCTGTGCTTCTAAGTATTTCAGCAAATAAACTGGCATACAAACACTGCTTTCATTATCCAGTGTTATCTAGCATTACAGGCACTTCGACATACAAACAGACTCGTGGTTTACACACTAGCCCCGCCTACTGATGCATTTCGTCACTAACGTGACTTCGTCAGGGCTTTAGGGGCGGCTCGGCCCAACTCAATTCTTTTATTGGTATTGGTTGCCATAGTAACCTGCTTTTTGTGACGGAAGTGTTACCCGTCTGGCATTTCAATTGATAAAGGATTCCCAATTTTAGGTAAAGGATGTCCACATTCCTTTCTCAGAATTGTCAGATATGTGAAATCATTTGAGAATATATCACATTGGCTGTTTTTATTTATTTATTTATTTATTTATTATTTTTATTTTTTTATCTTGGGCGATGTTACATTAGTATTGAGAATGTCTCTATGATCTTTTCTCCTTTTTTATGCTTTTTTACCCCAAAATTCATTCATTAAATTCAGCTAGTACTGTTGTTATACTAGTGTCTCAAGATAATGTGTATGTTTTATTTTTTACTGATTTTTTGTTTATCGATTGTTCAGCTAGATTTGTCTATATTTGATATATGTTATTTGTATTTTGTTTACCTATTGTGATACCATTAGGGATCAGTTCTTTTATAGGAGGACAGTACTTTCTCATGTTGTACCCCAAATTAATTAGAAGCATTGTTCTGATATATTATCATACACTAGGGGTTACATTACGGACACCAAAAAGTTCACATGATTGTCAGTATGACTTATGTATTTCATAATATCCAGAAATTATGCCATCTGTCATTCTCTTTGTATAAAGAACATCTGTATATATTTCTACAATCTAAGGTCAAGAATACCATATGTCATTCAAAACGCGGACCCTTATATGTTACATGCTCCGTTTGTGTACTTAATTTTGTTCCATAGTTGTATTGTACATTGCTGCCTCTAATTTAATATCTATTATAATTTTGGACATCAACTGTCTCCTATGTAGTTATCTATCCTTTTCTTATTTAAAATCCCACATATTTATATTCCGTTTTAACTATAAACTGTCTTTTAGCCCCAGTCAGGAGATTATAGGAAGCATTTATAGGATATTGCTTCATTCAGGCCCTTTGGCGAAGGAGATTTTAAGTCGTGTATCCAGCGACATTCCTTTTGTAGGAGTATCTTGTTTAGTTCACCCTTAAGTCCCCTTAGATTGACCTGTTCAATAGCACAGAATTGTATGTCATACTTGTTATCTCAATGGTAGCTATTCATGTGCTGGGCTAATGGGATGGACCTATTCCATTTAATATCTCCTATATGTTCAAGGACCCTTGTTCTTAACTCTCTTGTCATCTCCCCGACGTAAATTCTGGGACACCCACACATTGCGAGATATATTAATCTCTCAGAACAGCAGTTCATAAAAGTTTTTATTACATATGCTTTTCCTGTGTTTGGATTTTGGAATATCTTTGTTGGTCTCATATTCTTGCAAGCTTTACATCTACCACATTTAAAGAAGCCCTTTGTGCTTCTCAGCCACGTTGTTGACTCAGGAGGTTTGGAATGGATGTTTATCATCAAGTCTTTTAGATTTCTTGATCTTCTGTTTGTGATTGTAGGTGTAATATTGATTACATCCTTCAGGTCAGGATCATTTTGTAAAACATACAAATGTTTTTGAAAAATTTGTCTTACTTGATCATGTTTATCATCAAATGTGCCAATGATTCTTACCACATTATTAGTATCAGTATCTTTGTTAGTGATCTTTTCTTCTTCCAGTAAAGCTGGTCTGCTGATCTCTTTTGCCTTTTGATAGGCCTTTTTAGGCATCTATTTAGATATCCTCATTCTCTGAATCACTTTTGCAGTTCTTTGGCCTCTTTCTACCTCTTTTTACCTAACATTGGGAATCTTTTATCAATTGAAACACCAGACGGGTAACACTTCCGTCACAAAAAGCAGGTTACTATGGCAACCAATACCAATAAAAGAATTGAGTTGGGCTGAGCCGCCCCTAAAGCCCTGATGAATTCACGTCAGTGGCGAAACGTGTCGGTGGGCGGGGCTAGTGTGTAAACCACAAGTCTGTTTGTTTGTATGTTGAAGTGCCTGTAATGCTAGATAACACTGGATAATGATAGCGGTGTTTGTATGCCAGTTTATTTGCTGAAATACTTGGAAGCATAGAAATAGAATACCGGTCTTGCGATTCTTGCGGATAAGGTTACTTACTAGACTAATATATAATAATGGCTTCATAACCGCTAAATAATGAACTATCATACGTGCATGGTGGTGGAGTTCAAAGCTGTGACTTGGTATCAGAGTGAATGAATGAGTACTTGATACAAGATATTGGAAATATATTACATCAATGGAATAGCATAAAAATATAGTTAATTTATAAATTAATAGAAAATCTCAAAAGAGATATAACTTGAGAGTTGAACAACAATAAATTAACACTAGAGAATTTGGGATACAGGTCTGGTTATTAAGTAAATCTCAGATAAGGACATACTGATAAGTGTGAAAGCAAAGGAGTAAAAGCTGAATATAAAACCAAGCCAATACCATGACTAGTTAGGTCTGTAAGTATACTCACTGCACACTTTAATAAATGAGGATACAGTGTTATTCACTGAATAAGCTGAGTTTTTATAGATTGTATAGATTTATATCTCTAAGACTTAAATGAAGGTGATAATTGTTCACACTCTAACTATATAGCAGCACGTGTACTACACACAGATTGATGGTACCCTTACCAATAGATCAAGATTATTAAGGACATGGGAAACCATGTAATTTGAAACACTAGGCAGCTGAATATTTAGTGATTATTTATGCTATTAAATCACCTCATATCACCTGATATACGTATATGCAGCATTGCTTAGGAGCACTCGTACATGACAATTATATATGATAATAGTATAGATCTATCATAATAATTTTCTATCCGATAAATACAGAACTTAAGAGTGGATAAATTAATAATTCCTATACTATATATAGATATAGACACATTGTGTGTACACAACTAGCCCTATGGCCCCTACTATGTGTTTTGTTTTTAAATGTTTGGTGGAAGAACTAAATTAAATAAAGATTTGTAGTGGAAGTGATATGCCCATGCATTTACAGTCTCCACTAGAATTTTATGTATTGTTTTGTCTACTTGAGCATAAATGTTAAATAAAGTGTTGGATTTTTAAATCTATATTTCTATTTCAAATAATGTTTAATTCAACATTAGGGTCACCAAGCCCTTAAATCCTTCTTTCCCCTTAAACATATTGATTAACTATCTAAATCTACAACATATTTTTGAAGATATAAATCGACGTATTCGGACAGGTTCAATGTAAGTGAACCTATACCGGATACGATCGGGCGGCCTGGTGGGTTGGTTATTGATTTATGAATTTTTGGTAAAATATAAAACAGTGGAATTATTGGATATTGTGGTAAAAGGTAATTAAATTCTTGTTCAGTTAATATATCATTATTTTTGGCTTCTGTTAATATCATCTTAAGTTCTAATTTGTAAAAGCTGGTCGGGTTCCTTACACATTTTTTATATGTTTTTACGTCCTCTATTAGGTCTCTATAAATTTTATTATAATGGTCTTTATCAAGGAGAACTATCCCCCCACCCTTGTCTGCAGGTTTTATCACAATGTCCCTATTGTTTTCTAATTGTTCAAGTATAGTTCTCTCTTTTTGCTTAAATTGTAATCTGTTTATTTTAGCCTATATTCTTTCATTTTCTTTAAAACTTTAGTAACCAGTGTTTGAAAGGTTTCTAGAAACGGACCTTTATCTTTTTTCGGATAAAAGGTTGATCTCTTTTTAAGACCTGAATGTTTAATATTATTTATTTTCTCAATCTGTGTATTACTAATACTCCTCTCTAGTGATGTTTTTGTAAAAAATCTTTTTAGGGTTAGTGATCTAATAAACTTTTGTATATCTATAAAAGTGTTAAATTTATTAATTTTGTTAGTTGGGACAAAAGTTAACCCCTTGTTTAGAACTTCCTTTTGTTCTTGACTAAGAGGTATTGAGCTCAGATTAAAAATACCTTTAAATTCTTTGTTCTCATTTATTTTTTCCTTTTTTCTTTTGGTTTTACATATATTAGTTCCTCTTGTTCCTCTCTTTCTGAATCTTTTCTCTTCTTTGTATTCTTGTTGCCCCTTTCTGTTTGTATACCTTCTCTTCTCATCTGGCCTATTTCTAAAAAATCCTTATTAGTGTTCCCATAGTTTGTGTTCCCTATAGGAACCTTATATTCAATGGTAAGATTTCTGAAGGGTTCAAATCTATTTTGTGTTTCAAAGCTTCCATATATCTTTTCTTGTAAATGTCTATTTTGAGGATTGTCACTTCTATAGTTATTAAAATGATTGCCTCTATGGTTACAATTTCTGTTCCAAGAATCCTTTTGTTTATTGTAACTTCCATTGTAATGACTCATATGTGTTTGATATTGATATTCATTTCCTTTATCCTCCGTATTATCAAAAATTCTATTTTTATTATTTTTAAGTATTGTCCTTAGTGTTATCCATTTTCAGATTTTGTTTTTAACAACATAGGCGCATTCACTCTAACTGTTTTTATAATATAGGTCATTGAGTCCTACCTGCAATGAAAAAAATTTTGTGATTGAAAAAAAAATGTATGGATAAGATAGAGAACAATGTATTACCTGAAGATTCTCTTCAGAAGGTTGACTCAGCTTGTGCAGCTCTTAGAGTATCCCCTGCATCCAAGATTAGGAAGATAAGTGCAGATAAATGACAAAGCGCTTTGAGAGCTAAAGTAGGAAGAATTACTGAAACTTTGAAAATAAATCCATAAGAATCATTTGAGGAGATGATTCCAGCAGAATATAACAGTGCCACAATTCTGTCAACAGACAAATATGACAGATTCATTGAGGCTCTTAAAGAAAAGTGTGTTGTAGACGCAATTAAAATTCTTACGCCTTGATTTAGAGTTATGCGGCCAAAGGGGTGCGTTAGCTACACGTGCTTTTTTCCCCCCGCACCTTTTAAATACCGCTGGTATTTAGAGTTCACAGAAGGGCTGCGTTAGGCTCCAAAAAGGGAGTGTATAGCATAATTTACCGCCACTGCAACTCTAAATACCAGCGGTGCTTACGGACGCGGCCAGCTTCAAAAACATGCTCGTGCACAATTCCCCAATAGGAAACAATGGGGCTGTTTGAGCTGCAAAAAAACCTAACACCTGCAAAAAAGCAGCGTTCAGCTCCTAACGCAGCCCCATTGTTTCCTATGGGGAAACACTTCCTAAGTCTGCACCTAACACCCAAACATAAACCCCGAGTCTAAACACCCCTAACCTTACACTTATTAACCCCTAATCTGCTGACCCCGCTATCGCTGACACCTGCATATTATTATCAACCCCTAATCTGCCGCTCCGTACACCGCCGCAACCTACGTTATCCCTATGTACCCCTAATCTGCTGCCCCTAACACCGCCGACCCTTATATTATATTTATTAACCCCTAATCTGCCGCCCCCAACGTCGCCGCCACCTACTTACAATTATTAACCCCTAATCCGCCGACCAGACCTCACCGCTACTATAATAAAGTTATTAACCCCTAATCCGCCTCACTCCTGCCTCAAAAACCCTATAATAAATAATATTAACCCCTAATCTGCCCTCCCTAACATCACCGAAACCTAATTTCAAGTATTAACCCCTAATCTGCCGACCGAACCTCGCCGCTACTCTAATAAATGTATTAACCCCTAAAGCTAAGTCTAACCATAAGTTAAATATAATTTTTATCTAAAAAAATAAATTATTTCTTATTAAATAAATTATTCCTATTTAAAGCTAAATACTTACCTGTAAAATAAACCCTAATATAGCTACAATATAAATAATAATTATATTGTAGCTATTTTAGGATTAATATTTATTTTAAAGGCAACTTTGCATTTATTTTAACCAGGTACAATAGCTATTAAATAGTTAATAACTATTTAATAGCTACCTATTTAAAATAATTAAAAAATTACAATTAAACCTAACACTACACTATCAATAAATAAATTTAATAAACTACCTACAATTATCTACAATTAAACCTAACACTACACTATCAATAAATAAATTAAATACAAAAACCTACAAATAAATACAATTAACTAAACTAACTAAAGTACAAAAAATAAAAAAGATCTAAGTTACAAAAAATAAAAAAATAATTTACAAACATTATAAAAATATTACAACAATTTTAAGCTAATTACACATACTCTAAGCCCCCTAATAAAAAAACAAAGCCCCCCCAAAATAAAAAATGACCTACCCTATTCTAAAATAAAAATTGAAAAGCTCTTTTACCTTACCAGCCCTTTGCAGGGCATGCCCCAAAGAATTCTGCTCTTTTGCCTGTAAAAAAAAAAAACATTTAATACCCCCCTCAACATTACAACCCACCACCCACATACCTTTAATCTAACCCAAACCCCCCTTAAATAAACCTAACACTAAGCCCCTGAAGATCTCCCTACCTTGTCTTCACCACGCCGGGTATCACCGATCCGTCCAGAAGAGGGTCCGAAGTCTTCATCCAATCTGGGCGATGTCTTCATCCAAGCCCAAGTGGGGGCTAAAGAGGTCCATCATCCGGCTGAAGTCTTGATCCAAGCGGGAGGCTGAAGAGGTCCATCATTCGGCTGAAGTCTTGATCCAAGCAGGGGCTGTAGAGGTCCATCATCCAGCTGAAGTCTTCTATCAAGCGGCATCTTCAATCTTCTTTCTTGAGGCTCCATCTTCATACCGCCGACGTGGAACATCCATCCTGGCCAACGCCTTCCCGACGAATGACGGTTCCTTTAAGGGACGTCATCCAAGATGGCGTCCCTCGAATTCCGATTGGCTGATAGGATTCTATCAGCCAATCGGAATTAAGGTAAGAAAATTCTGATTGGCTGATGGAATCAGCCAATCAGATTCAAGTTCAATCGGATTGGCTGATCCAATCAGCCAATCAGATTGAGCTTGCATTCTATTGGCTAATTGGAACAGCCAATAGAATGCAAGCTCAATCTGATTGGCTGATTGGATCAGCCAATCCGATTAAACTTGAATCTGATTGGCTGATTCCATCAGCCAATCAAAATTTTCCTACCTTAATTCCGATTGGCTGATAGAATCCTATCAGCCAATCGGAATTCGAGGGACGCCATCTTGGATGAAGTCCCTTAAAGGAACCATCATTCGTCGGGAAGTCGTCGTCCAGGATGGATATTCCGCGTCGGCGGGATGAAGATGGAGCCGGAAGAAAGAAGATTGAAGATGCCGCTTGATAGAAGACTTCAGCCGGATGATGGACCTCTTCAGCCCCCGCTTGGATCAAGACTTCAGCTGGATGATGGACCTCTTCAGCCCCCGCTTGGGCTTGGATGAAGACATAGCCTGGATTAGATGAAGACTTCGGACCCTCTTCTGGACGGATCGGTGATACCTGGCATGGTGAAGACAAGGTAGGGAGATCTTCAGGGGCTTAGTGTTAGGTTTATTTAAGTGGGGTTTGGGTTAGATTAGGGGTATGTGGGTGGTGGGTTGTAATGTTGGGGGGGTATTGTATGGTTTTTTTTACAGGCAAAAGAGCAGAATTCTTTGGGGCATGCCCTGCAAAAGGCCCTTTTAAGGGCTGGTAAGGTAAAAGAGCTTTTCAATTTTTATTTTAGAATAGGGTAGGACATTTTTTTATTTTGGGGGGCTTTGTTATTTTATTAGGGGGCTTAGAGTAGGTGTAATTAGCTTAAAATTGTTGTAATATTTTTATAATGTTTGTAAAAAAAATTTTTTTTTTTTTTTACTTAGTTCTTTTTTTATTTTTTATACTTTTGTTAGTTTATTTAATTGTATTTATTTGTAGGTATTTGTATTTAATTTATTTAATGATAGTGTAGTCTTAGGTTTAATTGTAACTTAGGTTAGGATTTATTTTACAGGTAATTTTGTAATTATTTTAACTAGGAAGCTATTAAATAGTTCTTAACTATTTAATAGCTATTGTACCTGCTAAAAATAAATACAAATTTGCCTGTAAAATAAATATTAATCCTAAAATAGCTACAATATAATTATTATTTATATTGTAGCTATATTAGGGTTTATTTTACAGGTAAGTATTTAGCTTTAAATAGGAATAATTTATTTAATAAGATTTATTTTATTTTGTTAGATAAAAATTATATTTAACTTAGGGGGGTGTTAGTGTTAGACTTAGCTTTAGGGGTTAATACATTTATTAGAGTAGCGTCGAGGTCCGGTCGGCAGATTAGGGGTTAATACTTGAAGTTAGGTGTCGGTGATGTTAGGGAGGGCAGATTAGGGGTTAATACTATTTATTATAGGGTTTTTGAGGCGGGAGAGAGGCAGATTAGGGGTTAATAACTTTATTATAGTAGCGGTGAGGTCCGGTCGGCAGATTAGGGGTTAATAATTGTAGGTAGGTGGCGACGACGTTGGGGGCGGCAGATTAGGGGTTAATAAATATAATATAAGGGTCGGCGGTGTTAGGGGCAGCAGATTAGGGGTATATAGGGATAATGTAGGTTGCGGCAGTGTGCGGTCGGCAGATTAGAGGTAAAAAATTTATTAGAGTGGCGGCGATGTGGGGGGGCCTCGGTTTAGGGGTACAT
This sequence comes from Bombina bombina, assembly GCF_027579735.1. Lineage (NCBI taxonomy): Eukaryota > Metazoa > Chordata > Amphibia > Anura > Bombinatoridae > Bombina > Bombina bombina. The sequence goes on along the minus strand of NC_069501.1, from coordinate 680,056,991 downwards.
AGGTAGTTTATGGGTGTTAGTGTATTTTAGAGCACAGTAGTTAAGAGCTTTATGAACCGGCGTTAGCCCAGAAAGCTCTTAATTCCTGGCTTTTTTCTGCGGCTGGAGTCTTGTCGTTAGATTTCTAATTCTCACTTCAGCCAAGACTCTAAATACCAGCGTTAGAAATATCCCATTGAAAAGATAGGATACGCAAATGGCGTAGGGGGATCTGCGGTATGGAAAAGTCGCGGCTGCAAAATGAGCATTAGACCTTTACCTACACGACTCTAAATACCAGCGGTAGCCCAAAACCAGTGTTAGGAGCCCCTAACGCTGGTTTTGATGGCTAACGCAGAACTCTAAATCTAGGCGTTAGTCTATTACCCAGCCATAGTCCCAGAACAAAATAAAGAAGGAATTCAATGTCTCAGAATGATTAGTGAAGCAGAACACCAGTGTACAGGGTATCTTTATAGAGGCAGAAAAGATTATCTTGTTTTCTGATTGATCTGCAAGACAATATAAAAAAACAAGAAGAATTTCACCTATCTGTATAACAATGAGAATGACTTTGGTATAAAAGCCAAATGGAACGTTTTTGCAACATCCCATGGCAAAAATGCATGTGACTGGGTTGGTGGAACAACTAAGATGGAAACAACAAAAGCCAGTTTGCAGAGGACATACATATATGTCAAAAGTAAGGGAATAACTGAATTTCATGAACTGAAACTCAAGAACATGTTTCAAGGTTCAAGAATTCAAGGTAGAAGTAAATTTCACAGTTTTGAGGCAGGATAATAAAGTACTATCAGATGCTTTTTTACAAATGCATTGCAAAAGTTTGCAGAACATGCAGTGATGAAATTTGTACCCCTGATCCTACGGAATACTGACTGTGTCGTTAGTCTCATTGATGACCTGTGGTGGTTAGACTTGATTGAGGACATCAACGAGGAAAACTGTGATTTTTTTGTAAAACCTGGACCAAGAAAGTCATTGAAGATATCTGCTTTAGACAAAGAATAGGTTCCCTTGAATAATGTTCTCAGAAAATACCTGCTGAGTTGACTTCTGCCACTGAAAGCTCCCACAACATTTCGAAGAGACTGAGGAAATTTCACAGCTTCTAATCAAACATGTAGCTTGAAATTGTGGTGTGTCAATTATAGACATAATTAGTGTAAAATACAATACATTTTTAATATTTGTAATACATATTACATCTTGTAATTTCTCAAAACACAGGAATAAAGTAGGCTTTTCTTCAGGTTTCTACTAGTCCTAGGTCTGTATTCAGTGGAATCTCATTTTTTTTGGCAGAATGCAACCATAGAGGACATATATCTGTAAAAAATATCAGTTTCCTATATAGTCAACCACCAGAGATAATGAACCTGAAAGTGAGAGGAAATTTTAAAAATTAGACTTATCGCATCCATGAAAAAAAATAAAATAAGTGAAGCCTCAAACCTGAAATGAAAAAAATAAATAAAATAAATGCTAGTTTTACAATACATAGAGATACTCACTTGAAAAAAATGTTCCCCAGGCCAAACAAGCCTATGCCTAGGACTACAGGATTTATATGTGTGTGTGTGTGGGGGGGGGGGGCTGCAGAATTTGTGGGGTAGTCCTGTGGCATGATGTCTTCCCCCTCATTTATGTCTACAAATGATTTCTTATTATTTTATTATAAATTAATTATCTCTAGTTGTCTTGTGTTCTATGTAATTCCTCCAGGCTTCCGTTGTGAGAAATATATGAGGTAACTATAAGAACAACAACACCACTGAAAGCATGTGCATATTACATTTTTGAACTAGCATACACAGTCAATGATGTTCATTCCAGAATAATTTGGAGGGAATTAAAAATGACAAGTTCTATTCCAAATGAACAGAAATTTAGAAAAATTGGAAACTGGTTATGTGAATTGCAACCTTTAACAATAGCAGATATATTAAGGAAATTTACTCAAATTGAATAAACGTTATTAACTTGAGAACTTGCATCTAAATAAGACAACTTGAAACACTATAAACAATAGCAAGCCAATGATCTAAAACTACCATTTGCAATTATGAAACCTTCAAATTTGTTTAGCATATGAAGTATAAATCCAAACAAAAACATTTGACCCTCACATTACTTTCACCATAATAACCAAATGCATTAAGAAATGCTTTTTTAATCAATACTCATTTTCAGGTCTGTTAACCACATGTTTAATGTTGACAGTATATTTCTTCATTTCTATTCCTTATGCATTTTAACAAACAAGTATTTTAGTAAATGGGGCTAATCTTAATTATTCTTACATTAAAAATATCTATTTTTTAAAGAGATTAATAAAAGGCATTGCTGTTATTTTCATCAAAACTCTAAGCTACATTTCTTCATTTTGTTTTAAACTGTTATTAATTTGATACCGTGTGGAGATTTGGCATTTAATCCCAAGTATGTTAAACATAGAGGTGTATTCACCTAAACTCTCCAGGTAAATGTAATTGAAATCATTTTACAGGGGTAGCCCTATCTGAGCAATCCCTGAATAACCCTGGATAACCCTTCACATGTATATATTTGTTTTTATTTGGTATATTTGGTATATTTCATGCCACCATTTACCCGCCAAATACGTTCAAATAAAAAAAAAAATTGTTAACTTTTTCACTAACTTTATCACAAACTTTAGATTTCTCACTGAAATTATTTACAAACATCTTTTGCAATTATGTCACAAATGGTTGTAAATGCTTCTCTGGGATCCCCTTTGTTCAGAAATAGCAGACATTTATGGCTTTGGTATTACTTTTTGGTAATTAGAAGGCCGCTAAATGCTGCTGCGCATCACACTTATTTTATACCCAGCAGTTAAGGGGTTAATTAGGTAGCTTGTAGGGTTAATTTTTGCTTTAGTGCAGTGTAGTAGACAAACCAAAGTATTGATCTAGGCCCATTTTAGTATATTTCATGCCACCTTTTCACCGCCAAATGCGATCAAATAAAAAAAATTGTTAACTTTTTCACTAACTTTAGGATTGTCACTGAAATTATTTACAAACAGCTTGTGCAAGTTAAGGCGTTAATTAGATAGCTTAGTAGAACAATGGGAGGAGTGTGACAAAGCAGACTTCTCATAGGGGGCACCTCCAAAAATGAACAAAAATGAGCAATAAAATAAACAAAATAAACACACATTAGCCAATATAGAGTATTAGCACAAATGTCCTTGGTATCCAGTATGGAGGAAGCACTCTTTTAAAAGGATGGTCAATCCCTGGTGTGTGATGATCTGGAGAAGAGAAAACACAGAGGCGCCAACATGGCCTAGTACCATCAAACAAGAGATTAATCAGTTCAGTAAATAGAGGTTCTCACAAAGGGAAAGTACCCAATGGTGCTAATGGAGCAGACTGGAACTAATGCAGTGATCCAGCTCAATGTATACAGACAGGCCAGACACCCGGTAAGGATGTTGGCAGGTGAATCACTGGTTCCTAGAAGTAAAAAGGCAGAGCTACCATAGCCTAGTACAGCATAATCAGGCAGAGTGATAATGATTGGTAACACTTACAATATGTAGTGCACCTCCAGGTGCAGTATGAGCAATTTGGGACCTCACAGCAGCCCAGTAGGCTGCACTCTCTTGCAAATTCTCTTGCAATTCTTTATTTAAAAACAGAGCAATGCGTTTCTCAGCCTCTCAAGGGCTATTTCTTCAGGCTATACAATACCTACATTTTCTGCCCACTGCTTACAGCTCCTGATGTCCAAGCTGACAGCATAGATTGCTACATGTTCTGGGCAAAGTGCTGTTTGACAAAGTACCTACATACATTTGGCACAAGGAGTTAATCATTCCATGTTAAAAGTGACAGTAAAGTTAAAATTAAAATGTCATGATTTTTCTGCATGTCATTATTTTAATGTTCCAATTTATATATATTATCAAATTTGCTTTGTTCTTATGATATCCTTTGTTAATAGTAAAGCTAGAAGGTCTGATAGATGTTCAGGAGCATGCAAGTGTCTTCAGCAGTCTATGGCAGCAGTGTTTGTATCTATGTATAACATTGCTCTAAAAAATGTTGCAAACACAGCTGCCAGATGGCTAAAGATACATGCAGGCTCCCCAGCTCATATAGGATTAATCTTTAAGCCCTTAACAGCCAAGGACGTGCCAGGCATGTCCTACAAAAAGAGTCAATTAATGAGCTAGGAAGTGCCTGGCACGTCCTCTGGGGTTTCAAGCACTTGAAGCGATTGTGATGGCTTCCAGGCGCTTTCAGGGTATTGCAGTGATGCCTCGATATTAAGGCATAACTGCAATATCCTTTTTTAAGCCACCAATGCAGAGAAAGCCACTGTGGCACATAGGTAGAGGGGGAAGGGTTAGAGAGCTGTTTGGGGGGATCAGGGAGGTTAGGGGCATAATAATTAAAAAAAAAAGATATATATAAAAAAGCCTTTTATTTTAGTACTGGCAGACTTTCTGCCAGTAATTAAAATGACGGTGACAATTGTGAGGTGGGGGAGGGAAGAGAGCTGCTTGAGGGGGTCAAGGAGGGATATGTCAGATGGGAGGCTGATCTCTACACTAAAGCTAAAATTAACCCTACAAGCTACCTAATTAGGAGAAGAAAAAACACAGAGGCGCCAACATGGCCTAGTACCATCAAACAAGAGATTAATCAATATAGTAAATAGAGGTATTCACAAAGGGAAAGCACTCAATGGTGCTAATGGAGCAGACTGGAACTAATGCAGTGGTGCAGCTTACTGTATATGGTATACCATATTAAGCCAGAACAACAATTGTGCCTGGCAAGTCCTTTGGGGTTTCAATTCTGTTGCTGCCGATGTGAACTGTGGGAGGGAATGTGGGAGGTGGGTGGCTTACTCAGTGCAGGAGGGAGAAGGGAGGGGGTGGGGTACCCTACACTGCAGAAAAACATTAACAATAAATAGGTCCAGCACTGAACACAATCTTTCTTAGTTCCAATCTTGTGGTAGGTTCACTAAGCAGAGGTTACTGAAGACTCGCTAGAAACGCAAGTTATGGAGCAGCGGTCTAGAGATTGCAGCTCCAAAACCCTGTCCACCTGCTCTGAGCCAGCAGACAGAGATCACCACAATTAAACCTGATCAAGTACCATCGGGTTGATTGACACCCCCTGCCGCAAATCTGCAGGGGGCAGAGTTGCACCAGCAGCTCACAAGAGCTGCTGGTGCAATGCTGAATATGGAGAGCGTATTGCTCTCCGCATTCAGCAATGTCTGTTGGACCTGATCCACAATGTCGAATCAGGTCCGACAAACATTTGATAAATAGATCTCATGCAGTCTACTGTATGGCAGATGAGTATAGCTCCAGTGGCTCCTTGCACCCCTAAGGTATGCATAAAGACCCAGTATGCTAATTAAAATTTTCCTTCAAAGCTTTGGTTTAGAGTCAAGTATAAAGGCCACTTCCGTAGCCAACTAGGCTCTAGATACCGCTTATAAATTAAGTGAGAAAGAGATGTCTGCTTGTAGCGCATCCCTTGACTAACGTATCATTCAGCTTCAGCTTCCCTTTGTTATTAAGGGGATACTAATTGCCAATATGCATGGAGGAGTCATCTGTAAATTACAAAACAGACATGCTGGCTATAAGTACTTTTGGAACCTACAACACAGGGTGGGAATTGGATAAGCGTCTATATTGCACAAGTGAGTCGGACTAATATCCTAGGCATGAAAAGTTTATAAACTCTTTTCATATGAACTACCGGCCACAGCATATATTTTAGTTATCACAGACAGTGCCCTGTATTTACAAGCTTTGCATATAACAAACTTGCAATGGTTAATGGATACTGTCCATATGTAGTTATCAGTTATCAAAGCTTTTGTCCTCATTTTTCCAGAATATATTCCTTTAGCCTAATATTCATTCCTTATGTTTAAATGTTTTTGAATAGCACTAATCACAATTTCATATTTGCACTTCCATTTTTTAAATCTCTTATTCTTTCCTATGGTACTGTTATGTACAGTATATTTTATGATATTTAATTTATAGTGTACTACTCTGTAGTGTCTCTTATTTTCTGAATAAAAAAGTGTTTGTGTCATTGTCATTTCTAATTGCTATACTAGTTTATGGTCACGTTTTGAGAGGTTATTCTATTCATTACTTAGGAGCATATTCTGTAAGCATGGTAGACTTTCAAGACAGAGTCGGTGTTTGATTCCTTTATATGCCAGATGTTGTGATTAGATTAACCTTAGAAACTTAGTCATGTATAATAAGAAATATGTTAAAATGTAGTCTCCTTTTCCCCTAGTCAACCAAGTAATATTTTCAGTCTGTCCTATTATTTAGTACATTGGAGTAAAATCTATTAACTAACTCAGTGGAACAGAATGGACTCAGCTTGTTAAACAAAGGTGTTGAATAGGTTTAGTTTAGTAAATTGCTTCAACCTTTAAAACCATTGCTTTTCACACTAGATAAAACTATATGCACATTACATTGTTTTTTTTTTATTCTTGCATTTAGATATGATTCTAGGATCTGTAATGTATCTTAATATTATTCTGAAGCAAGAGAATACCATTTGTGTTCTATGTTTGTTTTACAGTTATATTTTTAAAAAATAATTGGAGAAAAAGATAATTAACAATCAGCTAGATTATGAGTTTTGCGTTATGAGTGAAAAAGCATTGTTATGCTTCATAATGCTGCTTTTTCCCTAACGCCACCATTACAAGTCATGTAGGTATAGGTGTACCGCACACCTTTTTGTCTGTCACGCAATGTCAGTACCACACTTTTAAAAAAGTCCTTTTTCAATCGGACTCCCATAGCGCTGGTATCAGGAGTTTGCCTGGGAGGCCAAAAAGTGAGCGGTACACCCTATAACTGACAAGATCCGTACCGCCATCTAAAGTCAGTAGTTATGAGTTTTACGATACAAAGCTGTCACATAAAACTCATAACTAAAGTGTTACAAAGTACACTAACACCCATAAACTACCTATTAACCCCTAAACCGAGGTCCTCCTGCATCGCAAACACTATCATACATTTATTAAACCCTAATCTGCAACTCCGGAAATCGCTGCCACTAAAAAAAAATATTGACCCCTATTCTGCCGCTCCCCGACATTGTCACCACTATAATAAACCTATTAACCCCTAAACTGCCGCCCTCCCGCATAGCAAACACTATTTCAAAATTCTTAACCCTTAATCTGCCATCCACCCATACTGCCGCTATAATAAACCTATTAACCACTAAACCGCAAGCCCCCCACAATGAAATATACTAAAATAAATTATTAACCCCTAAACCTCTGACCTCCCACATCACTAACTCTACATAAATATATTAACCCCTAAACCTAACCCTAACGTAAGCCTAAGCCTAAGTCTAACCATAAGCCTAACACCCCGTAACTTAAATATAATTAAAATAAATCTAAATAAACCTTACAATTATTAACTAAATAATTCCTATTTAAAACTAAATACAAACTTACTTGTAAAAAAAAAACCTAAGCTAATTACAAAATAACTAATATTTATATTGTAGCTATCTTAGGTTTTATTTGTATTTCACAGGTAAGTTTGTATTTATTTTAACTAGGTAGACTAGTTAGTAAATAGTTATTAACTATTTACTAACTACCTAGTTAAAATAAATACAAAGTTACCTGTAAAATAAAACCTAACTTGCCTTACACTAAAAACTAACCTTACAATAAAATAAAATAAATTAAATTATTATAATACAATTTTCTAAATTACAAAAAAAATAAACACTAAATTACAAAAATTAAAAAACAAAATTTTCAAAAATAAAATCGAATTACTCCTAATCTAATAGCCCTATCAAAATAATAAAGCCCCCCCAAAATAAATAAACCCCTAGCCTACACTAAACTGACAATGGCCCTTAAAAGGGCCTTCTGTGGGGCATTGCCCCAAAGAAATCAGATCTTTTACCTGTAAAAAAAATACAAACACCACCCAACAGTAAAACCCACCACCCAACTAACCAAAACCCTCAAATAAAAAAAACTATCTAAATAAACCTAAGCTAACCATTGCCCTGAAAAGGGCATTTAGCACTTTTACATTGCCCAAACCCTAAGTAAAAAAAAAAAACACCCTAAAAACCCTTAAAAAACCTAACACTAACCCCCGACGATCCACTTACAGTTATGGAAGTCCGGACATCCATCCTCATCCAGCCGGCAAAGTCATCATCCAGGCAGCAAGAAGTCTTTATCTGGGTGGCCTCTGCCATCTTCATTCAGCCGGCGAAGTCCTCATCCAGACGGTATCTTCTATCTTCCTCCATCCGGTGCGGAGTGGGTCCATCTTCATGACATCCGGCGCGGAGCATTTTCTTCTTATGATCGTCGCTGGAAAATGAAGTTTCCCTTTAAGTGACGTCATCCAAGATGGCGTCCCTTACATTCCTATTGACTGAAAGATTTCTATTAGCCAAATGGAATTAAAGGGGAAAAAATCATATTGGCTGTTGCAATCAGCCAATAGGATTGAGCTTTCATCCTATTAGCTGATCCAATCAGCCAATAGAATGAGAGTTCAATCCTATTGGCTGATTGGATCGGCCAATAGGATGAAAGCTCAATCCTATTGGCTGATTGCAACAGCCAATAGAATTTTCTCCCCTTTAATTCCTATTGGCTGATAGAAATCTTTCAGCCAATAGGAATGTAAGGGACGCCATCTTGGATGACATCATTTAAAGGGAAACTTCTTTTTCCAGCGACTATCATAAGAAGAAGATGCTCTGTGCCAGAAGTCTTGAAGATGGACTCGCTCCATGCCAGATGGATGAAGATAGAAGATGCTGTCTGGATGAAGACTTCTTGCCGTCTGGATGAGGACTTCACTGGCCGGATGAAGATGGAAGAGGCTGCCCGGATAAAGACTTATTGCCGCCTGGATGATGACTTCGCTGACTGGATGAGGATGGATGTCCGGACTTCGATAACTGTAAGTGGATCGTCTGGGGTTAGTGTTAGTTTTTTTTAAGGGTTTTTTGGGTGGTTTTTTTTTAGCTTAGGGTTTGGGCAATGTAAAAGAGCTAAATGCCCATCCAAATGCCCTTTTCAGGGCAATGGTTAGCTTAGGTTTATTTAGATAAGTTTTTATTTGGGGGGGTTGGTTGGTTGGGTAGTGGGTTTTACTGTTGGGTGTATATATATTTTTTTACAGGTAAAAGAGCTGATTTCTTTGGGGCAATGCCCCACAAAGGCCCTTTTAAGGGCCATTGGCAGTTTAGTGTAGGCTAGGATTTTTTTTTATTTTTGGGGGGCTTTTTTATTTTGATAGGGCTATTAGATTAGGAGTAATTTGTTTTTATTTTTGAAAATTTTGTTTTTTATTTTTTGTAATTTAGTGTTTATTTTTATTTGTAATTTAGAAAATTGTATTTTATTAATTTAATTTATTTTATTTTATTGTAAGGTTAGTTGTTAGTGTAAGGCAGGTTAAATAAAAATAAAACCTAAGATAGCTACAATATAACTATTAGTTACATTGTAGCTAGCTTAGGTTTTATTTTACAAGTAAGTATGTATTTAGTTTTAAATAGGAATTATTTTCTGTAATAATTGTAAGGTTTATTTAGATTTATTTTAATTATATTTAAGTTAGGGGTGTTAGGGTTAGGGTTACATTAGGGTTAGGGTTAGGATAGGGTTAGGGTTATGCTTAGGGTTATGTTTAGGGGTTAATATCTTTATATAGTGTTAGTGATGTTGGAGGCCAGAGGTTTAGGGGTTAGTAACTTTAGTATAGTAACGGCGACATTGGGGTGGCAGATTAGAGGTTAATAACTGTAATGTAGGTGGCGGCAAAATATCGAGAGCGGCAGATTAGGGGTTAATAGTTTTATTTAAGTGGTGGCAATGTTAAGGGCGGCAGATTAGGGGTTAATAACATTATGTAGGTTGCAGCGATGTTGGGGGCAACAGATTAGTGGTGTTTAGACGTGGTTTTTATGTTGGGGTGTTAGGTTTAAACGTAACTTTTTCTTTCCCCATAGATATCAATGGGGCTGTGTTACGGAGCTTTTGTTTCCGCAATCGCAGGTGTTAGGCTTGTTTTTTGCTGGCTCTCCCATTGATGTCTATGGGGAAATCGTGCACGAGCATGTCAAAGCAGAGCTTGTATTTCGGTGCGGTATGGAGCTTAATGCCACCATATCGCCCGCACAAGCCTTCTTTTTGTAAACTTGTAATTGCAGCGCTATAGGGAGGTGAAATAATGCCGCTTTTGTGGCGGTCGTTAATTTCCCTATATCACTGAAAACTCATAATCTAGCTGCATATGAACCATATGTGTTGATAGTCTATAACAAGGAATACTTTGACAATATGCATATATTTGGGTGTATTCAAGACTTTGCATATATTTTAGTTATGTCCACTTTCTGATCCTTAGTATTTTGGTATTGAAATCAATATGTATTTGGACATTTTTTTCTTTTCTAATACTATTTTACCCTGCTAGTATATGCTAAAGAAATCCATATGTGATGCTTACCAGTATGTTTATATGAATAAAAATATTTATTTTTTTTTAAAAAGGAGGGAGGGAAGAAAACTCCAATTGCAAACCCATGCATGTCTGCTGTTTCTGAACAAAGGGGTCCCAAGAGAAGCTTTAACAACCATTTGCCTTATGTCTGCACTAGTTGAATGTAAATAATTTCAGTGAGAACCCAAAGTTTGCGAAAAAAGTTGCATCAAACATACCAAAATGGGCATAGGTCATACGTTGGGTTGCCCACTTTAAATATATATATATAGCTTTCACAGGAAAGAAAGGCTCTATTTTTGCTTAAACGGAGTAATAGCAAAAATACTAAATATTCTCTGCACGTTTTTCCCAGAAGTAAAGGGATTAATAATAAAGGTGTGAGGTCACACATAGATAATGCACACTGCTCTATCAATTGCGTCCTCCTTGTATTCTAGTCTATAGTGTATATTAAAGAGGTAGATTTTATGGGACCCATTTGCTAGTTTAGATTTACTCCAAATAGTCCAAAAAATATAAGTAAATAGCCAAGCTATATTCACTGTTGTCAGTAGTTTCAGATGTCTTAAATTCTGCATCCAGTATAATATACTACACTCACAACTCAGAAAGTGTCACATTTCCTACAGCTTCAAGTGCATCAAAATACACTTTAGAGCAATATTAGTTTTCTAAGATGTAAGCAAGTTTGTCTGTTTAATGTTATATCCAGAAAATATGGCCTAGATTACAAGTGGAACTTTATTTTGAGAGAAATTTCTAGCATAAATTGTGCTTCTGTGAAACTTATACTGTGAGTCTACAGCGAGCATCGGTGCACTTGTATTACCAGTTGAAAGTAATGTTTTTTAGTTCAAGTTCAAGTGCAAGTTTCCAGAATAGAAAGAAAACCGTGTTTCCCGTTGTGGAGTTACTGATACAATCCTGCAATCCCATTCTATACAGTCATAACTTACAGATTTGTGAGAAGGAAGCAGCTCATTAGTTTTAATAATATAAATTGTGGCCATTTTTTTAATGTGAGATATTAATATACTGTTAATCTTGATTCTACACTAAACCCTCATAAAAATAAAAAAACACAATTTTACAATAAGTGATGTTAGAAACATGTATGATAATCAATAATATAGTACAATACATATAAATAATTCATGCTACACACATCCACCATATACCCATAATGCCCCAGCTCAAAAGGATTAAACAATAATGTTATTTTTTTAATTAAAAAAAGAAATGCCATTCATTTTGCGACCTCTAAATATATTTGGTATTGTGATCACATCACAACACGAAAAACGATCAAAATGGCGTTTTTTATTTTGATAAAACTTGTACAATGGAGCTTGAAAGTGAACAAATGCTCCTTCAGTACGAAGTCATGGTGTGATTACTGCTGCAAATAGCCATTTGCATCCCTTTCTATATATCATGCAGCAGGAACAGTAAAAATTTTATTTAAAAATAATTTTGTTTCTGGCCACTTTGAAATGGCTACCAAACCCTGCACACTGATCCGAGCTGCATCTGGGTACTCTTCGGAATAGCATTGATAGTTTGCGCAATCCAACATTTGAAGCTTTGTGATTGGAAGCCATATGCAGCTTGGATCATTAGTTGGTAGAGTTTGGTAGCCATTTTAAAGTGACCAGAAACAATATTCTTTTTTAAATAATTTTTTAACCATCCCTGCTGCATGATATAGAAAGGGGTGCAGGAGGCTATTTGGAGCTTAATCTAAGGTAAGACTTTAAGATAACTAAGGTGTCCATTTAAATAAACACAGGCATTGCCTGAACATTTTTGCACAACAGTTTTCCAGATGTTACAATAGTGATTTATGTATTCTTGCATTTCTACTGGCTTTCTCGTGCTGTGAGAAGTTACATATAACTGTCAATTAATATAGTTAAAGATTTCATTTCTGGACCAACCAATAGCAAAGGACAATAAAACACTGTATATCTGTTGCCTGAATGTATCATTAAACACACACACACTTTTTATCCATTAACTCATAGGTGGTAGAGAGGGTACAAAATAGCATTTGCAAGCCGGTTCTGTAACGGCTCAAAAGCAGCATACACTACTAAGTATATTGAGCCTTTTATGGATTCCTCATGGTGGGCTTAGGTGTAGGTTAAAATGACCAGACCTCTAGAACCCCCAGAACACCCACAACCAGTCCATGAAGACATCAGTCATTCCAGCAAAACTACTTACAAAAAAGACATAAAAATATTTTACTGTTACAAACATTTACATAAACTGTTTTGCAAAAGTGTTGCATTTCTTATTATTGGCTATTGAGTGAAATATAGGTCAGTAGATGCTCAGTTAATTTTGAATATATGGCCTCATGTGCTAAAGACAGGTTCTGCCTGCAGTTATTATTGCATAAGGATACCCTTGTGCAGAGCTGCCTCCTGCTCTCGTGAGACCAGTCATGTGAGAGCAGGGCTTGTCAATCACCCTAAACATATAAGTGTATGTAAGTGAAGGTAGACAGAATGGAATTACATTTTTACAGAGGTATATATTGAGCTGTCTAGATTTGTATTAAATTCCCCAAAACAATTTTAAGAGATATTTGGAAAATCAGATCAGTAAATATAAAATGTTAGAAACACTCCAGCTTGTGATGAGAGGCAGTTAACAAAATGTGTTAAATGTCTCTTATAATAGCAAAGACTATTTTTTAACTTACATTTCCTTTATAAAGTACACAGAGTAATATTAGAGGGCAGGTTTTTTTAATGGTGCTAATGCAAGCAAAAACATGTCCACTTAGGGTTTTGAATCAAAGATTTGAGTCACAAAATATGATTACAATTTGCTAAATCACTTGTGAACAGTATTTCAAAATTGCTTAGCAGGAAAAAACTACTAACTGAGCAAGCTGTAAAATTTGAATAATTTGGTTTAGGTGTCTGATTCTCTATAACACGTTTAACCCTTTTGCTACCGGGAATTTCAGAGAAAATAATAAAAGCAAATGGAATTTTTGCTATCACTCAGTTTAAACAGAAATAGAGCTTTTTTATTATTTGCCTATGAAAAATATATATATTTTTGAAGTAGACAATCCAAAGTATTGATCTAGGCCATTTTGTCTGCCTAATACAATCATATAAAAAAATCATTAACTTTTCTCAAACTTTGGGTTTCTTACTGAAATTATTTACACACAGCTACTGCAGTCATAAGTAAATTATTTTTAAAAAGCTTCTCTGAGGACCACTATGCTCAGAAATATCAGACAGATATGGCTTTGTAATTAGTTTTTGGCAATTAGAAGACCATTAATTGCAGCTGCTAACCTATTTCCAGCAGTCAAGGGGTTAATCAGGTAGTTTGCAAGGTTAATATTTGCTCTAGTGTAGGGATTACCCTCCCACCTGACACCTTCCACCAGCTAATCCCTACCTGACCCTCCCAAACAGCTCTCTCCCCCCTCCCCCCACTGGTCACCAACATCTTTAGCAGTGCCCAGTATGCAGTTTAGGGATTTTTTAAATTTCTGTCTGATCCCCCCAAACAGCTCTATAACCCTCCCCCCTCCCACTACTCCCTGGCATTTCTTTTACTGACAGCTAGTCTGCCAGTAACTAATTTTACTTATTTTTTTATTTTATATTAATTAAATATTTATTTTCTAGATTGTAGAGGACCCCCTCCTTTAAGATCAATATTTTCCGGTGGTGTTGGGTCCCCCTCCAGCCAACACCAAATTACACCATCACTGGCAACAAATGAGGATCGTTAGAGATAGTGAGATAGACAGTGCCATTCTCTCTCTAACGATCGATTAGTGAGCTGCCTTCTACCCCCAGCTGCATTCTCCACTGTCTAAGCTGACAGCAGGGACTACAACATGTGCCTCTTTCTTGGATGTAGGTACTACATAAACACAGTACCCTGGGCAAAGTGCTGTGTGACATTATTTTTATATCCATATGGCGCAAGGGGATATATATATTAAAAAAATTATAATGTACTTATTATTATCATTATTTATTTTACCTGTTTTTCATGTAAATTTAATTGTGGGGTTTCTACTACCCAAGGCAGTCTGGAATGGATCTTGACACTTTACTCTACAACATTCTAAAAAATGATTGTTTAATCAGTGCATTAACTCATTTATATATGTCCCTAATATGCACTGCAAAGGAGATATGGCAAGCATGCTCAGCAAGAAACATCAATTCTGCAATCAAAATCTCAGTTCTAAATTATTTTAAAACATTTATTTTGTGTGTAGATCTTTTGCAAAGCATATATGTGCATATAACATGCAAAAAGAAATGCATATAGAAATTACTCAAGAGAGGAAGAGACCTTGACGTAGTCTTGAGCCTGTCACCATTTGGCCAAATGCTGTAATTAGCTTTCCATTTTTCTCCAAACTAGCTGTGTGGTTACAAGAAAGTGCCAGACTTTCTATGTGTTGTGATAATAATTTTGTTTTGTAATTTTCCCTATGGGTTTTGCATCCAGGCTAATCTGGGTTTAACTACCTGAGTTGCTAAAAACTTTGCAGCTGGCTTTGAGTGCTGATGAGAACCCAAGGTTGTGAGTTTTGCAGGGTTGTGAGATATTTACTCAGTCCAGTTAAAGAGGCCCATTTATCAAGCTCCGAATGGATTTGAGAGTCCGTATTTCTGGCGAGTCTTCAGACTCACCAGAAACAGCAGTTATGAAGCAGCGGTCTAAAGACCTCTGCTCCATAATGCTGTCCACCTGCTCTGAGCAGGTGGACAGAGATCTCCGGAATTCAACCCGATCGAGTACGATCATGTTGATTGACACCCCTGCTAGCGGCTGATTGGCAATGCTGAATACGGAGAGCGTATTGCTCTCTGCATTCAGCGAGGTATGTCGAACCTGATCCGCACTGTCGGATAAGGTCTGACATACCTTTGATAAATATCCCACTAAGAGTGCAGTCGATTTTTAAATATAAATTGAAGGATACACTGTGCTCTTAAATGAAATGCATGAAACTTGACGCTAAATTAACTGTTGAGCATGTAATGTCCCTAAAAAGAAAAAACAGTGCACAATAGTAAAACTCAGAAAATGTGAAAGAGTTAAAATGTAAAAGCCAAATCCATATTCACATGAAACTGAGTAATAAACACTGCACAAACTGATACAAATAGAAAAAATAAACTGACATTTGCAAGTAGAATAAACACAAGCAATACATTATGTGCTACAAATAAGGGTTATTGTCCAAAACAACAGTAAAAAAAACTGTTAGAAGCAATGTAAATGGATGAGTGCGGATACTTTTTTCGCACTAAACCGCTATAAAGCGTCTCTCTGTACGACAGTCTGATGGACGTTTGCTCCGCCCCTCTTCGTGATGTCATGCATGTTTGCACATCTCCTACATATGTTTTACCGTATACTGATAGCTTTTTCAAGTGCTCCATATGTTCTAATTGACTCTTACATATTAAGTACTTGGATGCCATTTCATTTAATTTCAAAATATTTAACATCAATTAAAGTCCACAATATTGTATATAAACATTATAGTTAAGGTATGATAAAAAAATCATACTTGATTTACAGCTATTCATTTTTAACTAAGACACACACACACCTACAAATGCACATACAAATAGCTAGCAATTACAATATCATATTTAACCAGCATAAATAATAATAGAGAAATGAATACAAATATATAAAATGGAAAAAAAGGAAAACAATCAGTTACTCTAAAAAGCAACAAAGTTCTAAATATTTATTTCAACCTTTGGGTATAAAATAATTCAAACTAAAGATCCATTTTATTTCCATTCTATCCAAAGTGTTAAAAGTATCTCCACCTCTCCAATGGGGAACTAACTTTCTAATACCTAAAAATTCTAATTCGTTTAAATTTGTGTTGTGAACTTTTTTAAAATGGGCTGATAAAATGCTCTTTAAAAGGCCTTTCTTGATGTCATTGATAAGGTCATAAAAGAGTTGTGCGACCTATATTAAATAGCTATTTATTTATTAATTATTTTTATGCCATCATTTGATGAAAAACTTTTTATACATCTTTCTTCCATTTTTAGTGATTTACTGGCATCTAAAAAAAGCCTTTGTGTGATTGAAACAGCCAATTAGGGGATAGATTAAAAGTGACACACAATTTAGCGCTTTTAATTGTGCGCAAACACAGCCAGAAGTAAACGATCATGTTGATTGACACCCCCTACTAGCGGCTGATTGGCAATGCTGAATACGGAGAGCGTATTGCTCTCTGCATTCAGCGAGGTATGTCGAACCTGATCCGCACTGTCGGATAAGGTCTGACATACCTTTGATAAATATCCCACTAAGAGTGCAGTCGATTTTTAAATATAAATTGAAAGATACACTGTGCTCTTAAATGAAATGCATGAAACTTGACGCTAAATTAACTGTTGAGCATGTAATGTCCCTAAAAAGAAAAAACAGTGCACAGAAAATGTGAAAGAGTTAAAATGTAAAAGCCAAATCCATATTCACATGAAACTGAGTAATAAACACTGCTCAAACTGATACAAATAGAAAAAATAAACTGACATGTGCAAGTAGAATAAACACAAGCAATACATTATGTGCTACAAATAAGGGTTATTGTCCAAAACAACAGTAAAAAATAAATGTTAGAAGCAATGTAGATGGATGAGTGCGGATACTTTTTTCGCACTAAACCGCTATAAAGCCATCATTTGATGAAAAACTTTTTATACATCTTTCTTCCATTTTTAGTGATTTACTGGCATCTAAAAAAAGCCTTTGTGTGATTGAAACAGCCAATTAGGGGATAGATTAAAAGTGACACACTATTTAGCGCTATTAATTGTGCGCAAACACAGCCAGAAGTAAACTTTTAACGCACACAGGTAA